>NW_017278208.1:258769-268554 GCF_001594065.2 Cyphomyrmex costatus
GTGTGTGTGTGTGTGTGTGTGTGTGTAAAATATCAAGTAATAGACTCAGAATCGTTATATAACGAATGGAACAATGCCTTCGGCCACCCCCCCCGCACCCACACCGTCATAGAGGTCTGCCCCGATAGTACTATCATAGCAACAGTACAATCGTAGAAGTCGTGTGCCCCTGTGCAGGGGGGGGGTGAAGATTACTTCGCGTGGAAAGTTTAACGTTTCTGAACAGGGGAAGGTGTAGAATAGTACTTGATATCATACGTATATAGCAGAAATGAAACGTATATTTTAGAACTATGATTGTTAATAACATTTTAACGAAGGACGTGCGACGGCTAAAACCTGTAGGAGGTTACTCAGGGTCATGACCTTGACAGCATATGTCAAGGTCAAAGTCATCGGAGGATGGTCCCCTTTTGTAAAGGTTTACCAAAGTGGAGATAACCTTCATATCTTTTTGGTGCTCCCACCTAAACAAAAAGCAACATATAGCCGAAACACATCCCTTTCGAAACAGTTTCACTTTTATCTGAAACATTTTTTTATATCATCAAAAACAAGCAAGTTATTTAGGTGGCCTGATTTAGATGCTTCACATTGTCGATATTAATTAAAAAGTAAATAATTTTTTGAGTGCAAAGAAATTACTAAGAGTATTATATAATTACAGGTTTGCAAGCTTCGAAAGCATCTGAGTGGAGATATTCGGGCAAATATGGTAATTATATGACGATTATCTAACGAAAATTTTACGCAGTATGCTTTCACTTTCTACTTTACCACATAGCTTTATTAGACATCTTAATAATGCAACATCATTTTACTTTAACGATGATAAATCTTCTGAAAATGTATAAATATACATATATAAATATATACCGATTGATAAAATCGATCGCGGAACAATAAGAAATGATATCTATGATTTTAAAATTAATGTCCGGAGAATTTTCTTTCATAATAAGCATAAAATGTGACAGGTACAATTTTTTTTTATATAGCTTATATGAAACTTACATTCATGTCATTAGTGACCTAATAACAGCAACCTTGAGTATCAGTTAGAGGTATTTGAAGACCAAAGCCAGCAATTGGTATAACAAAACAAATTTAATCATCTAAATAAATCTATAATACGTTATTCAATAATAATATGAGACCGGATAAATTTTCTTTATATTATACATGTATTACGATTTAATATGTTTCTATATATCCTTTATACTAAAAAGATCTTATATGTTTTATCTTGTATATCTTATATATATATATTGTATATAAGTTTCTAACATTGTGTATATTGATACGATCATAAAAAATAGAGTTATCATAGAAATTTTATTTATGATATCATCAAGTTTATTCAGATTATCAGTATTTGCGTTTATCTTTTACACGAGATTAATTGTAATCATACATGCACAAAACAATATATTTGAAACTTTATTTTAAAATTAAAGAAAAGGTAAGCACTTAATGCTTACAGAGGCAATTCTAAGATTGTTTTTCTTTCATATTATTATAATCTGTCTTTAATACAATTCTAAATATTTTAGCGTTTAGATAATGTATTTATCTTAGCATTTGTTTAAATTGTGTATACTACGATGGATAAGTGCTTAATCTATTTTATAATTATAGATTCTATATGTTCTATAGATACGCTCACGTTTTTTGTCACAATTCTAATTACTACAAAGAAATTAAAAAAAAGTAACTCAACTTGCTCGATTAATAAAGTTTAATAATAAAAAGTGTATCCTCCATTACATCAGATCTCATGAGAGCAATTATAATACTTTATCACTTGTATTAGTTGTTCGTTCCTTTCGCCGACAATCATCATGAGTACAAGGATTTTGCACTCCAGAATAGGCAAATCGTGGTTTATCTAGTTATAATTTTTTTTATAAAAAAGATACTAATAGAGCGAGATAGAAAATATATTGTAAAAAATGTAATATGTATGTACAGGCAAAATGTACAAAAATAAAATTATCAATAAATCAGAAAAATTATACATCGAGGAATTTTGTTTTGGATGATATATCTTTTGTTTATTATTTTCGTACGTCATGAATCATCATTATCTTTCTGTTTTGAACAGTAATTCGATACTAACTAATCATAGCGCATAACGTACTAATAATGGTGACATAATTTTGGAATGTATATTACCATATTATCATTAAAATAGCACGTTTGCTACGTCTCAGTACTGATGTGTGTCAATGTTCTGCCACAAAAGTGCGTCAGAATAAAAAATATTTAACAATGACGTGTCCAACTTAGATCATGAAAATCTAAAACACTGATAAAAAAAAGTACTATCATTATTGATTTATATAGTTATCGATCTATTCATGGATAGATATAATTACTTGTTAACATACTTATATAGATCTAGATTTTTGTAGCTGTGAATAATAATATAAAAACGTTTGTCTCCTTTTCTTAAATAACAATAAATCAATTTTTTATTATAATTTTACCATAAGAATAAATATTTTGCTATAGTTACGATTTTAATTATAATTATATGAAAATTCTAAATTTTTTTTCTAATTATATGTGATGCTTACAATTGATTTTAATATTATCTAACACAAAATTATAAAAAAATATTTTTTAAAAAGCAAAAATTTTTAAGAGCTTTTAAATTATTTTTAAAATTTTGTACAATTTATTATATAAAAAATTTTTTTGAAATAGTGCTTAAAATACAATAAAGTATAACAAAATTTAATATTTATAATGCAAATATTAAATTTTGCTGTATTTTGGAATAATTGAAGCTACTGTTTACTGAAGTTTGTAAATAATTATATAGGACCAGAAAATTGGCCGGGAATATGTGCGACAGGAAAGAAGCAGTCGCCGATCGATATCGTGACAGAAGACGCCATAAGAATTGATCTAGGTGCACTTAAATTCAATCGATATGACTTCGCTTTTCCTAGTACGATGATTAACACTGGACATTCTGGTAAATAAATAGGATGTAATACATTTTATTGTTCTAATCAGCATTTCGGTTTTTTAACAAAACAATTTTAGCACAATTGTAGGTTTTAATAAATATGTATAAATTAATAGAGAGTAAATGTCTCTTAGAATCTAACATTGGATGTTTTTTATCTTTATTACATAGAAATTATTATTATACAAAGCATTATTCCGCGAAAATATAATTATATTTTTTGTGTACTTTTAATATCTTTTGATTAAAATTTATTTATAGTGCAAATATTACTTGATGGAGTACCACTCCATCTCAGTGGCGGAAATTTATCATCGTTATATGTTCTGGAGCAAATGCACTTTCATTGGAGTGCAGAGCATACTGTGGACGGTTTACGTGATCCACTAGAGTTGCACTTAGTGCATTACAATAAAAAGTATACGAATTTTAGTGCAGCCTTGCAATATGAAGACGGGATTGTCGTGGTTGCTGTTCTATTTGAGGTGATGTGTTACTCATTTTAATTTTGCTTTTTTCTAAATTGAGAATTTTTTGAACACAGAAATATAAAATAATTATGAATGTATGAACATAACGTAATATTTTGTTACAGTTGAGCAATGTCGATAATCCAGATTTGTCGCTGATTGTAGATGCGACGAAATTGGTGTCCAATTGGGTGGGACACAATATGATACACATGAGAAATAAGCTAATACCTTTGTTGTTCCTACCAAAGGATCATACGACGTACTATAATTACGAAGGATCTTTAACTACACCTACATGCCAGGAGTCTGTATGGTGGTTTATTATGACTGAGAAACTTAAAGTGTCGGAAACGCAGGTAGCTTGAATGTTAAAGTAAACAGAAATTTTAGTTTTGTGTGGTTTATTAATTCTTTTATATAATAGATTATATTATATACGTTAATTATTTTCTTAGAATTCGTTTCGATCAATATAATAACAATAATAATTATAATATTAATATTTAATCTATTTACAGATGGACGTATTTAGACAAATAGATGGCAGTAATGGTACATTGAAATTCAATTACAGACCTATTCAGAAGCTCGGCAACAGAAAAGTGTACCATCGTCTAGAGGGATATATTAACGCGTCGTCGAGTATTACTTGGAATGTCTATACAATTCTCAGCATTCTTCTAGTCAGACTTTTGTGCGAAGATTTTTAGTATAAAATAAATAAGCGCCAAATCAGACTTCATGTTATAGAACGTATACGACGTGATATGACAACTGTTACATGTGATATAATTTATTGCACTACTTTGGAAAATAAGATGTGCATTCATTATGACAAATGTTATACGCTTGTATAAATGCATTATTTGGAAAGCAATGTGTTTTACAGAAACATTGAGAACTGTAGGACTGTTATCAGCATTAATATGTAAAAGATAAGAGTTTTACAAATATAATATATAATGAAAAATCTTCTTTTTATAATCTCCTTCCAAATTCTGTTGAAATATTGGAACTAGATTTTAATTGTTAATTTGTATGTATAAAAACTCTTTTTATGTAAACAGTCTTTTTATGTGATGTAACATAAACATAGCAGTACAGTATATTGCTATATAATATCTATTATTTAATGTTTATGATGTGTCTATAATGATATTAATAATACTGACTGCAAAGTGTGGATTTGTGAGCACAGACTAAAACAAGCAGCGTATTCTTTTGAAAATGTGTTCCTATTTTTATGTACATAAAAATATAAATTATGTTAAAGTTAATTCTATTATCTAATATTATACACATATATTATTCTGATTTATATAGCTTTATTTACTAATAACAGATTTTTAGCTAAAAAAGAAAATTTTTATGTTTGATTTGTAATGTTTTTCATGTTTCATTTGTTTTTTATTTTTGGAGTTAAAAATGATACAAAAATATTAATATTAACGAATATAAAATCTAATTAAAAAAGATTATTTACCAAATTTTTAGCTTTAATATCATTTCAAGAATTCTTTCATTAAGAGATCAGAGTACGTATTATGGAATTATTCGAAATGGATTCTGATCGAAATTATTCAATTATTTAATTAGTCTATTGTCTTTTCTAGGGAAAACAAAATAATTTTGATCGGAATTTACTCCGACTTGTTCTATAATAGATAGTTATCCTATTCCTGGACTGCATTCGGAAACCGAGTGTCCCCGTGTATCACCTTACCATGTTTAATATTGAATAAACAATGACGATAAAACAGAGACACTCGGGTAATGTTTCCGAACGTAGCTCTGGGTGGAGGCACGGTAGTGCTTTAGCGCTAATTGTAAGACAAGTGCAGCGACATAATTAACATAGCGCGAGACCGATTGTCACTTTACACGAGCCAGCGAGTTGCGAGACACTGAGATCGAATCTCAATAATGGCTGAATCGGTCAAGTTCTACGTACGTTTAATCAATAGCTTCCAATCGGATTGTATAATAAGAGTGTTTTTATTTTTTCTCTACGCATCCTATGAGTGGAGATATTGCGACGCAAAGTCTGAATCTGAAACTTCTATACGTCGTCGACCTCGAAAATGTATTGTTGCAGTTTTTGGCGCAAGAACTTGGTATACAAGGTGTACTGTTTTTGAAAAAAGAGGCACTGGTCAGTGATAGGTTTGTTCGCATTGCATGCTCCAATATGCTTCAATATATTACTATTACAGTTTCTATGAATGAGTTGAAGTGAGTAGGAGCTATGGTTGATAGGAGCATGTTGAAACATGTTTTATAACAAGTGAGATTATATGATCTTAAATTCATGTCGTATCGTGAAAATAACAGAGCTTCAAGAAAAGAAGCAAGCATTGTGAATAATAAGTTCTCTTATACGTAATCTAAGTTTGAGCGTGCGATTGTAGAGGAGTCGAAGGAGTGTGAATGTGTGTCAGTATATGCATGTATAAACCCAGGTAACATTAAATATTCCTGAAATATCTATAAAAAGAGTTCCTCAAATCCCTCCCTCCCTAAAAAAAACATGTCAAGATTATTTCGGAGTATATCTCAACTTATTTACAAAATATATTACATAAAAAGAACATTTAAATGTCGGTTAAAGATTCTATTTGTATATCGTTACATATTTCGAGAATATTCCATGTATCTATTCTGCAAAATTTTAATTTTTCTAGAAATTCTAGGTTCGATCGACCTTGAATCACCTTTTAAAAAAAATTGTACTATAAAAAGCACATGTCATGAGTTTTCATCTTAGACAGGCTCTAGTCGAATAAGGGAGGTCAAAATCCTTCCCCATAACGGATTTGGTTGAAGTTTGGCACACTTCTTGGACATTTAAAAGAATTTAACTTCCTAAATTTGGAATTTCTACCCCTCCTGTCGTTCATAACCTTTGAAAGGATGTTTTTTTTAGTAAATAATTTTTTTTTGCTATTGTTTAATGGATTAATTAAAAATTTAATGTCATGGCAGATATATATTATTTAGACACAATCCTGAATTTTTGTTTAACATTTTGATGGAAAATTCTAATTTTGCTAACCAAAATAAAATTTCAAATTTCAATATTTATATAACAATAAACAATAATAAATAACATATAAGAGTCAATTTTAAATAACATACAATATGGAAAGTCAAGGCATAAAATATATTATAATCTATAATTGTCTAATAAATCATATACATATAAACTACATGTTTCAGATTAAAAAATTGTTAAAAAATGGTTAAAGGCTAAAATTAATTTTTTTTATCGGATACTGTCCAAAACTTTAACTAACGGAAAGTTCAGAAATTATATGCGTTTATGTAATGAAAAAGAATTATTTTATGTGATAACAAAAAATTTACTCATTGTAAGATACGTACCATTTAAGTCGTTTTTTTAACTTATCGTAAAGATCGATCATGAAATGTATGCATTAATTAGTATTGTGAATAAAGTAGCTTCAATATTAATATTCATAACTCATCCGCTGTTGATTATTGTATTTCGCAGCTCACTCCATTTCCTCCGATTGACGTATAAGACAATATTAAATTCTGCGACGTCTCTCGGTTCTAGTGGTTCTGCAATGTTTGACGGAGCATAAGATAATTGTCGCAACAGTATAGAGATAAGTATAAAGGACTTAATAATTATTTATATTCTTGATAAGCAGAATCAAAAAATGAAAGGCCACATTCAATGAACTATCATACATATAGTAACCCTTACAAGCGTTTCTATGTTTTCATTATAATAGCATACAGAACATTACAAAATTATCTTCGTCAAAGATACAATTCGACGATATATTTAATACTTAATACATCTGCACAATGATTAGAGGTCAAGCATCATAAAGCAATAGCATGAAGGGAAAGAAATGTTGTCCTTCGTCATACGACTGCTCACATTGTATATTAGCAACAGACTGGGAGAAATAAAGGGAATAACAAATTTCTTAATGTGGAGTAAAGTATAATTTTGGAATAAACTTAGTCATTTTCACTTTTATAAAGGAAGAGGCAATAGCGACATGTAAGGCAGATTATTGCAACCACGAACAATTGAAGTTTCATTTCTTACACGCTCCATTATCAAGACATTTTAGATTATCACAAATATACGACACGAAAAGAATGGATTTTGAAAATGCGAATTTTTTAAACAGTCTAGTGAACATGATATCGGGGAATTTTTTACCAATAGGTAATTCGCGTATTTCAGTAATCTGGCACATTTATAGCGCTGCCGTATGGTTAATAGAATTAATTCATACGATCGCATTGACTGTCGGAATTATTCTTTCACCGAAAGAGAAAAGTCTGAAGGATGGAACTATCGCCGTCGTAATCACTCTGGAAGCTTCTTTTATGCTTACGCGTCTTTATTTACGTAAAAAGCTGATGGAGGAATTAATCGAGAAGATGAACGATATCCTGCAAAGTGCGGACGAAATTATGGAGGATATTGTGAAATCGGCTATAAAGCCCATAACCATGCCGTTCATAATATATGGAGTGACTGGTGTGGTAACTGTCGCGATATGGACTGTACAGCCGATTCTATTGGTTTTCGAAAAGTCTACCTTTTATTATGTAGATTACAATTTGCCAACCGCTTTCAATAGTGAACCATTTTCTAGCCGCGTATTGATTTTTACAACCATTATTATGACAATTGGAAGTAGTTATTTATTTCTTAAGAAATTCGGCGTGGATGTGTACATGATGCATTTAGTATTAATGTTAACGGCTCAATATCGATACACAGCAATAAAGCTCACAGTATTGTTTCGAGATCTACAAAACTGTCACGATGAAGCTCAAAAAGGACATTCTAGTATGGAAGATCGATGGACGGAGAGAGAACTAAGAAGGTTATGTCATCACCAGAATATTGTTTTAAAGTAAGTGTAATGTGTTTATTAAAATAAATATTGAATAATGGAGAGAGAAGAGAGAGAGAGAGAGAGAGAGAAATGCGTTTAGATTATTGCTACTAAAATTATTCTTTTACTGATTTGTAAAAAAATCACAGAAAAAAAGACAAGAGTATAATTATTAATTTGTTACTGAGTATATATGTATATATAAAGTTTCTCTTAAGTCTAACCTCACCACACACACGCGCGCGCACACGCACGCACGCACGCACACTTCTGGAACCCCATTCTCGGAAACGGCTTTAGACATGGAAAAACAGTTTAGACTGGCTTTCAAAATAAAAATAATCTTTTCAAGCCTTGTTGATATGAACATGTTTTCTTGAATGGAATCCTCCATTTTTGTTGCTGAACGTTGTAGTTTTTGTCGAGGCGATTTTAAAATACTATAATAATGTTACTTTTTAAGTATTTTCAAATTTATAAGGCTTGACAATTACAGTGTCACTGACATTTACATTATCTAAAAAAAGAGAGAGGTTCAATTTAAAAAAATTCATTTAAAAAAACATTAATCATATTAACCTAATCTTGAAAAGGTAAAACTGTGAATTACATTTGCAATTTTTATTTAAATATTGTAATTAATTTTTCTAATTTTTGTATTATTTTTTAAAAATTTATATTAATTTTCTATTAACATTGGCTTGATAAATAACATTTTCTCATTTCTTCATTAACATTTCATGAAACATGGAGATTGAAATGAATTTTATTCATTAATTTTTTACTATTTTTATTTTGCCTACAATTACTCAACCTATGCGCATCCAAAATTATCCGATGTGCAAAAATTTATTCGCTTTTGCTTTTTTTTTACTTTTTATCAAATACAACATTATCAGAAAAAATTATTAAATATGAGAATGCATATCAATGGAGAAATATATGTTTGTGATTTATATTCCCTCTTATATCGATTCTTCAAAACTTCACAGTAGTAAATTTCTCTTAAGTGAGCACAATTCTCCACTTTCCTCTGCATATATACTATATACATATATATACATATGTATATACATATATATGTACAAGTACCTGTATATATTATTATTATATTTATATTATACATGTATAATTACATATTATATTTATAGTATAATAACATTAAAAGTATGAAATGTAAGCCGCATTTTTCTAAAAATAACCAATATTCCATTAAATATTACAATTTCAAAACCTGTACTTTTCCAATTGTAATGTTTAACAGAATATGGATTTTTTTATTTATAAAATACATTGTTTATACATTTTATGATCCTTGTACATATATTCTGTGTTGTGTTTTAGCATGTCATTTATATTAAAGAAACTTCTGTCTGTGAACTTCAGTATACTCTATATCAATAATGTATTTCGGTTCTGCTTTATAGGTATCTTATTGAGCGCAGT
>NW_017278208.1:269130-398775 GCF_001594065.2 Cyphomyrmex costatus
AAAATTATTTATTTTAATAACTTTAAGAATTAATAAAATTTAATAATAATAAAATATTATAAAATTATTTTTGCATATATTATATATAAATTGTAAAAATAGATTTTTTATCAAGTTAAAACTTAAAATTGAAACTTTTAAAATTAGATTAAAATACAAATGAATTTTTTCTTTTAAAGAAAACTCTTTATTTGAAATTTTGTGACAAATATTTTATGTATTATTAGGTTCCATCAATGTCTCTTGCAGAAGGAATTTCGGTCACATCATATTCAATAGCTTCACTAACGCAATTCTATTTGTTATGTTCTTCCGTACAAACATTATTAGACGCAGTAAGATATTTAATACTATATTATATAAACTATTTTTCTTTCGTAAATAATATTAATAATATTGAGAGAAATGTTTAATTTTATGTGTATTACATATTTTAAACACACAACAGAATTTGCGATTATATATAATTGCAACAGAATATTCTAAAATTATGATCTAATGTAAAAGGAATAGTTTAATATTATACATAATTTATTAAAATGTTGTAAAATTTTTAATATTCATTTAAAATGTTGTAACTGTAACTATATAAATAATAGCAATATTAAATAAAATAAAGCAATATTAAATAAAAAATAAATTTATTATAAACATTAATAATCGACTCTCAATCAAAAGCAAAAACGATGTTACAACAATACAAAGGCTAATGAGAGTCAACCGCGCAAGTGTAATGGCGAAGTTTTAAATAAAAATTGTACTCAAGTTCTTTATGAATTCTTCATATATTTCCTTTTCGAACGTTTCGACTCACTTTGGAGTTATCCTCAGCGAAATTTAATATTAAAATCTATTACCATCGAGAGTAAGCCACTTACAAATTGGCAGATATGAAGCATTTGTATTGTTGTAACATTGTTTTTGCAATATTAATACTTAAATCTCATATACAATAAACCTAATTATGAATTACACATAATAAAAACATTAAATAATAAACATATAATTTATAACTACAATCTGTTATTTTTTTATCTTATTTTAATTATAGAGTACCGAAATAACAGACAAAGCATTTGATGAAGGCTGGTATCAATATGGAACATCAATGAAACGTACATTTATGTTGTTGATAATGTCTAACTGCTTAGAATGTAGAATTGCGGCGATTGGAAAATTTAATTTATCTTTGCCTTCGTTTATGACGGTAAAATTTATTAATTAAAACTTATTAATCATGACGGCAACATTATTAATATGTAATTATACTTCTTATGTGCCTTAAAATAATTAATTAATTTATACCTTTCACGTATTTTTTAATGGTGTTTCAGATTATAAATCAATCATATTCAATTGCTCTTGTATTATTAAGAGCAAATTAAGAAAAACATTTTACGCACATTTAAAAGAGTAGATATAAGATGGTTATTTTGGGACGAAAAAAATTGAAATAAATATTTAAACATTTTATTATGCAAAAAAGAAAATTTGTCTGCATAATGAATCAAAAAATACAACATTGAATAATTTAATAAGCTATAATCAATATTACAGCCTTATCGTATTGTTACAGTGTTATTGTATTGTTCAAAATCAAAAATTCATGTAATTTTTATCTTCTATGAATCTTGTATTATTCTACAAACTAGAAATAACTGAATTTAAACATAACTCATTATATTTTAATACATATAACATTTACGTTAAGAAGTACAGAAAATGTCAGCACATAATTTAAGTGATTGTATTAAAAAAAATATACGTGTTTATATACTAATTTGAGTCTAATATTATTGAAAATTTGTCAATAACGATAAAAAGTTACTTACTATAGTGGGATTCGGCACGCATTGCAACTTTTGGCTGATTCGAAAATCAAGACAGATGATTCCATTAATATAGTCTTAAATACAAATTTTAATTTACTTTATATTATTTTTTTTTATAAAATTGTTCTAAATTAATTATAAAAAAAAAACGATCTAAATCGAGCGGTAATACATTTCGTAACTCACGGGTCCTTCTTCAACGATTCTCATAGATGTTACAAAGTCAGAGATGAAAGCGTAATCTTACAGTCTAAGTGACACTTGTGGTAAAATTTGTTCGAAGAAATTGATTCTTCTGTCTTTGTGTAAATGTGGAAATTATGTCTAAAGTGAGAAATATATTGTCATCAATATATATAAAATTATCAATTTTTATATATCAATTAATTATTCATTTAATGATTAAAATTAAATTTCTTACTTATGATAAAATGTATGAAAACAGGAGCATCTCTTTTGGTTTTCGTCTGATTCTATTAAGCACAAGTGTTACAATGATAACAGACGGACTGTTCGGGCAGCCGAGTGATATTTATTTATTTGTTTGACACTTTTTCAATAGATAACTGCAAGTGTCGTCCAGACTCTTCGTGTCTTTTTGAGAGTTAATGCTTTTGCTTTGTTTTTTAACGTGTAACATTTCTGAGATTATTCTCTTATAGTAATTCTTTTCAATATCTAGAATTAAGGATCCTTCCCAATCGAAATTGTATTATTTCATAAAAAATCTTACCGCTCGATTTAGAGACCATACAACAGAATCTAAACAATGCTGTAACGATTACTGATTGGTTCCGCCATTAACAGTCAAATTCCAGGAACACAAATGTATACATTTGTATACATCTTTGTGTACTAAGCTCACTTCAGACTCAGTTTCATTTACGCGGCAAACACGTGATACATTTCCGGCTTCGACTATTAATGGCAGACGAACATGCACCCGAATTTGTCCAGACTCTGTTATAGTGATTCTAGCACGATTTAGATCGTTTTTTCTTTACACTCTGCATTGCAAAAAACAAACGAAATCTAATTGTTCTAAATCAATTATAAACTGAAAATAAATTTTAATATTTGTTTTATAAAATTGTTTATGTTTAATTTAATTGTCGTGATACATTCACATGCTATATTTACCTTTATAAAACGTTAACATGTTTAGTAATTTAAAAGATTATTTTGTTGTTGCATTTGTTTATAACGTACGCAATAAACAACATCTACTGGGAATTCTTTGAAACTCACAGTCTTGCGACATGTAGTGGTGTTTGCAATAAGAAGAAAAACTTCTGACCATACTTCTTCCTGTAATAGATATAGTAAAGATTGTACTACTCTGTATACCGAATGTCTTTATTTCTTGACATTCGACGTTTATTCATTCACTTCTCAACATTTCATGACAATAGAAAATCTAAGAAGATTTCCTCAAATCTATAAAGTATGCGTTAAACAACATTATATTCTTCACAACTCACAGTTTTGCGATGTGTAGTCGTGCTTGTAATCAAGAAAGTACTAGGTATAAGATAATCATCGTCATGTAGAATACATTTCTATACAACACAGATATATTAGGAGGGAAGGTCTTTAATTAAACTTCTCTCTGCGACAGATGTAGTAAAAATTGTAGTCCTGTACATCAAATGTCCTTATATTTATCGTAACATTCATTTATCATCTCTTACACTTTATAATAATAGAAAATGATAGAGAACTTCTCCAAATGGGGATTTCAGAAATATGCTATGTTATTGACGAAAATAAAGTTCTGACATGCACTAATAATAAGACAAAACATTATAGTAATTCCAATGAAAAATACAGAGAATCATTGGATATAACATATGACGTATATTAACACAAATTCATTTAGTAGAAATTCAAAGGAATAATACAACATCAGAGATCGACGATGCAGTTATTTTCGAATGCTGGCAAAGTACTACACATGTTTTCTTGAAAAGCAGAAGGACATATGAGAGTGATATAATATCACGAGGAAGACATAGAGCGAAGTGAATATAAGGTACAGACAGTCACACAACTGACTTCGTGAGGATGAACTTTCAAAATGTGAATTCCTTAAATGTACGGTTGAACTTGCTCTCGGGCAATCTTCTACCGATGTTCAACCGTGACTCATCCTTTTCATTCTTTTGGAAAATATACAGCGCTTTTGTTTGGATAGTATATTTTATTTTGGTTACTGTGATGATACCTGGGAGCATTTACGTGTCAATGGAAAAAACTACCCTCCTCTCCATGGTATTTTTCATAGAAGTACTCATTGAATTTCCGCAAATTTATAGTCGTAAAAATTTGGCATACCAATTTATTCAAAAATTGAATAAAATATTGCATATTGCCGATGAAACTATGAAGAACGCTATAATAACTACTTTAGAGCCAGTAAAAATGCCATTTAATTTTTACTTCTCCTCTGGCGTGGTAGGATTAATAGGATGGAGCTGTATGCATTTTGTTTTGACATTCCGAAAGAATTTATTTTATTACGAAGATTATAGATTGCCTGCAGTTTTCTCCAAACAACCATTCTCGTTCAGAGTCTTTTTACTGGGAGATCTATTCATACTTATCGGTCTGATATATATGTTCTTAAAAAAGGTCAGTATGGTAATATACATGATGCATTTGGTCTTGATGGTAACAGCGCAGTATCGATATATTGCACTAAAAATTGCGATGATATTTCAAGAAAAAAATGAAAATGTTAAATATCGAACAGGACGTTCCCCTGATTATTGGAAAATAGAAAAGGAAGTGAAGGCACTGTGTCGACATCACAATGATGTAATTGAGTGAGTATTTACGAGTTTATTTAAGTGTATGGATACCTAGTATATTAATTTGTGTGACAAGAAGTAAGAAAAAAATAATAATTTATTATATGTATGTTATACATACATACAATCAGTTATTATGTTTTCCCAACTCCTGTATATTTTGTAATATAAAAAAATATGACAAATTAGTTTTTATATATTTAAATTATTTTTAATTACATTTCTAATATATAATATAAAGTTTGTACTTAATTCTATGTAATATTAATTTTGCATCATTTTACGGTGTTTTACGATTATTGTGTACGTTTTCTTTCAGATTAACTTTAATGCTAAAAGAACTGCTGTCTTTTAACTTTTGTTTTATGTATATAACGAGTGTTTTTCGATTCTGCTTTATTGGAATCATATTTTTTAACACCGTGAGTACACTTTTTGTTTATAGAAATTTATTTCACATAAAAAGGCATTTAAAAATGACTATTTAGTTATTTGATGCGAGTACGAAATGTGGGCTCACTCACGGCACCTCTGTATATATTAGCTTTGCCGAAGCAAAGTATTGAGCGGCTGTACGGTGCCATGAGCGGCGTCTAATGTATCTGTTCAAAATAACAAACCGCGAATCTAATAAGCGACACGTCCTTGGATGGATTCGGGGAGACGCTATTAGTACTATTTGTGTCATTTTATCTTCATCGTCCATTAGACGTGAGACAAGGATAGTACTACACAAATGGCGCTGATAACGCGTTGTCCGAACGCAGCCCTTGATAACACGAAAAGTCGATCCCCCCCCTTCCCCCCGGGGGATTGATATACACAGAAGAGAAGTTACGAAAGATATCACCACTGTTCGCACGACTAGCGTGGAAGACGGTTCGAATGCGAGTATACACAGCCTGAGCTCGGTATCGAAATAAATATATTAAGCCAAATCTTACCTCTGTATCAAAATGTATATTAAGCCGATAATTAACTTTGTATCAAAATATATATTAAACTGAGTCCTACGTGATTGTCACCACGAGACCGAATCCTTTCACGGAGTACAAAACTCAATAAAGAAAGCGTAACACACACATTTACGTGAAATGATTATTCAACGACGATCCAGCGATTATGATTTAATAACTAATCAAACTTTTTTTTTTCAGGTCACATCCTCGACGCTCGTGGAAGCAATTTCGATTGTCATGTACACATCAGGTGCAATAGTGCAACTTTATACTTTATGCTCTTGTGTGCAACAATTAATAGACGCGGTAAATTTTGAAATTTATCATCAATACCATTATATTTTTAAATTATATCTGGGGATGCTATTTCATTTGCGCATTTTCGATGTATTAGGGGGTTGCATTAAAAGCCACTCTGTTCACGTTTAGACGACTCTAGCTGCATATACTAGTGAGAGACATCTGTTACTTATATTATTTTGAAGTATGAACATTTATCTCTCTCTCTCTCTCTCACTCTCTCTCTCTCTCTCTCTCTCCCACTAAAATTCAGTTAACAGACGCCATCATTATTTACACATGTGCTTTTCTACAACGGATTTAAAATGGAACGCGATAAGTTATTTTTACGATGTGTACTTCTACACTATTTTGATTTGAAAAAAAGTGCAGCTAAAACACATCGATTGCTTGCGGAAACTTATGGTCAATCTGCTCCATCGGAAACAGTATGTAGATACTGGTTTCGACGATTCAAAAGTGGTGATATGGTAACAAAGCAATGCTCTGTGTTTGATGGAATATGGAGGGTGTCGTGTATTATGAGTTGTTGAAACCGAACGAAACAATCACAACCGAGTGTAATCGACAAATATTTGAGCGTTTGAATGATAATTTGATGCAAAAACGATCATCAACTGCAGATCATCAAATTGTCGAAAGATGATTCTACTCCTGATATTCATGATAACACTATACGGATTCATGTTGCTATACCCGTGAAATAAACACTGATGGATCTCGAATGGGAGGTTCTTCCGAACCCAGCGTATTCTCTGTACTTGGCACCAAGCGATTATTATCTGTTCCGATTGATGTAACACGCTCTGGAAGATACACACTTCCGTAATTATAGCGAAGTCAAAAATTGGGTTGCTGAATGTATTGACTCAAAAGACAGAACATTCTTTTGTCGCGAAATTCAACTTATACAAGAAAAGTGGTAAAAAGTCATAGCTACCGAGGGAAAATATATTGATTGTGGTATTCATATATTTTATTATTGAAATTAACGCTCAAATAAAAAAAAACAGTGGCTTTTAGTGTAATTCCTTAATACAATAATGTCGTGCGTGAAATTGCACCTTTATTCTCTTTATCTATAAAAATTTTGTAACTTAAAAAAAGCAAATAATGTGTGAACGCACTATAATTTTAATTTATTGTTATACATTTTTATTAGAAGAAAGAAATAATTTTTTCTAATTTTTTTAACTTCATTAAGCTTCGTAATCTTCGTAAACTTTGATAACATTTGAAATTACTGTCCCAAGTATCTGACTTCTGCGTTTATCTTTGTTTTTGGGCTCTCTCTCTCTCTCTCTCTCTCTCTCTCTCTCTTTCTTTCTCTCTACTCTCTCCTCCTCTCTTCTCTCTCTTTCACAAAAAACAGGCATTTAGTATTTATAGAGAGAACCTCTAAAAAAATGTTTTCATCAAATGGCACAATCCAAGAGTTCACATTTGGCGATCTTCAGCTATATCCAGAGAAATTCAAGTTCCTAAAATATGGCTGCTGAGGTAACCTTTCTAGGCAACGTCTGTGTGTGTGTGTATAGTGTTAACATACAATATGAATTGTGCTTTCATTGCAAAGAAAAAATAAGTTGTGCAGTGAAAGGTTTCACAAACTGTATTCGGGAAACACACAATATGCCAAAAAAGTTTCCTTAATATATCACGTTCAAATTTTCTCCGTATATTATAACGTATATTTTTTAACAATTCTAATTGACCAGTACACGTGAACATAAACACGAGCAAACACTATGCCTTTCAATCATAAATCGACAGCGGTACACAGTCGTGCGTTAAGAACTTTAAGTTTCGCATTTTAACATAATCCTTTCTCCTTCAAAGGCCTTTTCAACTTAAGATATAATCGGAAGTTATACGGGGCTATATTTGGATTGTACGAGGATTGGCAAAGTTAAACAGTGCGACCGTGTTTGGTCAAAAAGTTTAATGCAAATTCTTGCTTGGTATTGCCCATTAAACACAAATGCTTCTTAAACACATAATTCATAAGTTTAATTAAAGCCGTTTAATTTGAAACTATATTTATTAAGTCTATTTCTGTTTACGGGTTAAAAAGGTATGGACATTTATAGAGTATACTATACAATATTATCCTCCATAATTCTAAATTTTTGTAACAGTTATATCAAAAGTGACTTAAATTTAAGGAGAATGTTCAAATTTGTCATCCCATTTTGCCTATTGTAGTTACATAAAAATGACATGCTCTAAATATGACACGGCAACATACTTAATATATGTATAATAACTACGTATTGAGGTAAAATCAGAGATCGGATACATTTGGAACAAATCTTGTATAATTATAAATATTTTCTTCGCTTTAGCGATATAACGTAAAAATTTTCAAAAGAACTAGATATTATAAACTGCGAATTGTGATCTTCGTTACGTATAAACATAATAATATTTTTTATTGTATGTTGCTCTATTTTGATAAATGTAGAGTACAGAAGTAACAGATAAGGCATTTCATGAAAACTGGTATTTGCTTCAACCATCGACAAAACACATATTTATCCTGATAATTATGTGTAATAATTTAGAATGCAGAATTGTGACGTTAAAAAATTTCAATTTCTCCTTATCCTCATTTATGACGGTAAAATTTTATATATTTCTTTCTTTTCTGCAATAGTGACAGTCATTTCAAATTTAACATACTCCGAATTTTCTTTCAGATTTTAAATCAATCGTACTCAATCGCCCTTTTGTTTTTGAAAATGAAATGAGAAGTGACGAGAAAAAGATGTCTATTTACGATAGTTATAATTATTTAATTCACATTACTATGGAAAAATATTAACAACAGGAAATATTAACAATAAAAAGAAGATAGGTGGATAAAGTGCATGTAATTTCAGATCACAAATTTATTAATTATTAAATATTTAGAGATATTATAGATATTATAGATATTATGGATTTTGACCGAATTTCTTTATAGTTTGTATTGCAAAAAACGAACGAAATATAATTATTTTAATCTGGTCTCAATATGCCTTGTTATATTTCGTCCAGACAATAAAATCACAACTAAGTTTTTAATTTATAATATTTTGCGAGCAGACATGTTTATTGTAGCACACTGTGTCGCTTAGACCGTAAGATTATTCACCTCTATGACTTTTGCAACATCTTAAAGAATCGCTGAAAAAGGACAAATTCCGAAATGTTCAATTTCATTTTTATTATTTTTTAACATATATTATTTTTATATTATAATATATTCTTTAAATATTTTTATTTTTATGCTGTATTAACACTGTAAACTTGAAACTTATTTTATAAAAATCTTGAAAAGTAACGCTTCCCACAAATTCTCTTTTTTTTTTATACAACACCCGACATGTTTAATTCGATAAAAAATTGTATTCTTTGCATCCAATCATATGTTCTCCCTCTGTAATACTTCTTGTAATAGATACAGTAAAGATTGTACTACACTATATAACGAATTTCTTTATTTCTTGACATTATTCATTCGACGTTTATTCATTCACTTCTCAACATTTCATGATAATAGAAAATATCAGAAGATTTCTTCAAATCTATGAAGTATCCGTTAAACAACATTATATCCTTCACAACTCACAGTGATGTGTAGTCGTGCTTGAGATCAAGAAAGTACTAGGTATAAGATAATTATCGTCATGTAGAATACATTTCTATAGAACACAGATATATTAGGCGGAAAGGTCTTTAATTATACCTCTCTCTGCGACACATGTAGTAAAAATTGTAGTCCTGTATGTCAAATGTCCTTATATTTATCGTAACTTTCATTTGTCATTTCTTACACTTTATAATAATAGAAAATGATAGAGAACTTCTCCAAATGGGGATTTATTCAGAAATATGCTATGTTATTGACGAAAATAAAGTTCTGACACTAATAACAAGACAAAACATTAGAAATTACAATGAAAAATATAGAGTATCATTGTATATGTCATGTGACGTATATTAATACGAAATTAGTTAGTAGAAATTCGAAGGAATAATGGAACATCAGAGATCGACGATGCAGTTATTTCCGAATGCTAGCAAAGCACTACATATGTTTTCTTGAAAAGCAGAAGGACATATGAGTGTATAATATCACGAGGAAGACGTAAAGCGAAGTGAATACAAGGTACGGAGAGTCACACAATCCCAACTGACTTCGTGAGGATGAACTTTCAAAATGTGAATTCCTTAAATGTACGGTTGAATTTGCTCTCGGGCAATCTTCTACCGATGTTCAACCGTGATTCATCCTTTTCGTTCTTGTGGAGAACATACAGCGGCTTTTTGTGGATAGTATATTTCATTTTGGTTATTGCTATGATACCTGGGAGCATTTACGTGCCAATGGAAATTACTAGCCTTCTTTCCTTGGTATTTTTCATAGAAATACTCTTTGAAGTTCCGCGAATTTACACTCGTAAAAATTTGGCATACCAATTTATTCAAAAGTTGAATAAAATATTGCATATTGCCGATGAAACTATGAAGAACGTTATAATAAACACTTTAGAGCCAGTAAAAATACCATTTAATTTTTACCTCTCCTCTGGCGTAGTAGGTTTAATAGGATGGAGCTGTATTCATTTTGTATTGACATTCCGAAAGAATTTGTTTTATTACGAAGATTATAGATTGCCTGCAGCTTTCTCCAAACAACCATTCTCGTTCAGAGTCTTTTTACTGGGAGATATATTCATATTAATCAGCATGATATGTACGTTCATAAAAAAGGTCAGTATGGAGGTATACATGATGCATTTGGTCTTGATGGTAACAGCGCAGTATCGATATATTGCATTAAAAATTGCAATGACATTTCAAGAAAAAAATGAGGATGTTAAATATCGCACAGGATGTTCCCCTGATTATTGGAAAAAAGAAAAAGAAGTGAAGGCACTGTGTCGACATCACAATGATGTAATTGAGTGAGTATTACCGAGTTTATTTAAGTGTATGGATATACCTTAAAAATCAATTTGTATGGCAAGAAGAAGTATGAAAAAAATAATAATTAATTATATGTACATGTATTTAATCAATTATAATGTTTTCTCAACTTCTGTATATTATGTAATACACAAAAATACGGCAAATGTGACAAATTAGTTCTTTTATATTTAAATTATTTTTAATTACATATCTTATAATATAAAGTTTATATACTTAAATCTATATAATATTAAGTTTGCATCATTTTATGGTGTTTTATGGTTATTTTGTACGTTTTCTTTCAGATTAACTTCATTGCTAAAAGAACTGCTGTCCTTTAACTTTAGTTTAATGTATATAATGAGTGTCTTTCGATTCTGTTTTATTGGAGTCCTTTTTAGCACCGTGAGTAATAATTTTTTAACAGCTTTAATCCTTCTCTCTTCTTTCTCTCTCCTTTCCCTTCCTCTCATTTTTTGTTTATAGAAATTTATTTTATATAAAAAGGCATTTAAAAATAACTTTACCCCCATATCAATTGATGCGTGTACAAAATGTGGACCCGCGGCACCTCTGTACATATATATTAGTTTTGCCGAGCAAAGTGTTGAGTGGCTGTACGACGCCATGTGCGGCGTCTAATGTATCGGTTCGGAATAACAATCTGCGATCAAAATAATAGTCTAAGCGAGTCCGTAAGTCCTTAAAGACGCAAAAATCGATCCCCCTCCCCCACCGACGATTGATATGTAATAGAGAAATCACGAAGGATAACATCACTGTTCGCATGACCGGCATGGAAGACGGTTCGAATGCGAGTATATATGTATAATACACAGACCGAGCTCGGAATCAAAATGTACATATATTAAGCCGAGAATTACCTCTGTATCAAAATATATATTAAATCGAGTCTTACGTGATTGTCATCACGAGGCCGAGTCCTTTCACGGCATACAAAACTCAATAAAGAAAGCGTATCACAAACATCTACGCGAAATGATAATTCAACGACAATCTAGCAATTATGATTTAATAATTAATCATATCTTTTTTTCAGGTTATATCCACGACGTTCGGGGAAGCAATTTCGATTGTCATGTACACGTCAGGTGCAATTGTGCAACTTTATATTTTGTGCTCTAGTATGCAACAATTAATAGACGCGGTAAATTTTATAATTTATCATCAATACTATTTTTTATTATTAAATTATGTCTGAGAATGCTATTTCATTTGCGCATTTTTGTTATATTAGGGGGTTGCATTAGAAGCTTCTGTTCACGTTTAGATGACTCTAGCTACATATGCTGTGGTCAGAGACATCTTGTTACTTATATTATTTTAAAGTATGAACATTTCTCTCTCTCTCTCTCTCTCTCTCTCTCTCTCTCTCTCTCCCACTAAAATTCAGTCGACAGACGCCATCGTTATTTACATATGTGTTTTTCTATAACTGAATTAAAATGGAACGCAATAAGTTGTTTTTCTGATGTGTACTTCTATCTACACTGTTTTGATTTGAAAAATATGCAGCTAAAACTCATTGATTGCTTGCGGAAAATTATGGTCAATCTGCTTCATCGGAAACAGTATGTACATACCTATTGGTTTCAACGATTCAAAAGTAATGATGGTCAGAAAGCAATGCTCTGTATTTGAGAGATGGGATATAGAGGTTGTCGTGTATTATGAATTGTTGAAACCGAACGAAACAATCACCACCGAGCGTAAATGCAACAACAATTGGAGAATTTGAATGATAATTTGATGCAAAAACGATCATTAATTGCATCAAATCGTTGAAAGATGATTCTACTCCTGATATCCATGATAACGCGCGGCCTCATGTTGGTACAGCCGTGAAATAAACACTGATGGATCTCGAATGGGAGGTTCTTCCGAATCCAGCGTATTCTCTGGACTTGGCACCAAGCGATTATTATCTGTTTCGATTGATGCAACACGCTCTGAAAGATACTCACTTGCGTAATTATAGCGCAATCGTAAATTGGGTTGCTGAATAGATTGACTCAAAAGACAGAACATTCTTTCGTCGCATAATTCAATTTCTGCCAGAAAAGTGGCAAAGTCATAGCTATGTCAAAAAGTCATAGCTTCCAAGGGAAAATATATCGATTTTGGTATTCATATATTTTATTATTAAAATTTATGCTTAAATAAAAAAAACAGTGGTTTGTAATGCAATCCCTTAATACAATAAATATGTCCAGGACAGAGACGTTCTCGGAACTCTCTCTCCTATAGCCAACCAACAAACTTGAAAAACTTTTTGTTTTTCAAGCCTGCTGATTGTCGTCAAATACTTATTAAAATTGCACAAATAAAATACCGGACTAAAGAAAAAATTAAAAAATTTATAAATGATAGTTGGATGCCAATAAAAGTGTACTAACAATAATACTTACTTTCAACTAAAAGTAACATTTTCTGCAGTTTTAAAGCTGCAAAAATTAAATCTGTCATTTAAACGCTTTAATTTGTTAGGAAATATAAAAATTATCATATGAAGGTGTTAAACATTTAAAAACTATTCTTCTAAAACTATTGTTTAGCATTATAAACGTATTAATTCGCGTTTTAATGTCTTAGCTTTTGAATATTAATAAACCATTTTTTAATTTTCCGAAGGTGAAATAGACACTTTTTCAACAATTACATTTTCTATTATACAGTATGCACCTAAAAGGGCACCTTAAGCTGCAATTTCACGCAGCATCAAAACGCTAGCGGATCTCCCCACTCTGATTTCTTAGTGAGAAATCGTTTTGTTGCTTAAAGTTCGAAAAAGCTGAACTACAGCGATAAGTAGACAGGTTTGAATTTTCAATCGTTTCATAAATAGTTTAAACATTCACAAACCTCAATGTTATTACCAAACGTTCTTTTGGTTGTATGGGCCTCGAGTAACACTTTCTTTTACCAATAGCGATTCAACAATCGTTAACATTTCCTCCAATTGTGTAACGGGTATTCGAAAATAATTGTGAAATCGTACTCCACCCTTATTATCAATACAGGAATCGACACATGGGTAAAAGCTATGTTCCGGACGATCCTTTAGTATGATGCCACACAGTACTGTTTCTTCTTGCACGGTCTTTTCTCATTTTTTTGCAACTTTCGCATAATTTTGCATACAATACCAGCATTCGTTTCCTAATCTCCTTTAGCTACTATTAACGTCAATTCATTTCACAATGTTGATAACAGAATACCGTTCGGTCAGTTTAAATTCACAATGACACGCATCCTTAAACTTTATTTTTATACACGAACTAAATCTATAGAAAAAAACTATATAAAAAACACAGAAAAACTATTTACAAAATACAAAATCTATAGAAAAAACTATTTAAAAATACATAATATCAATCACAGCGATCAGCGATTTGTTGCTCCATGAAAAAGCAGCTGGAATTTAGTTGTTGGCATTTTGTCGACGGCGGCTTTTAGGAAGTTACAGTCAGGAAAGTCGCTAGCGTTTTCACACTGCGTGAAATTGCATCTTTATTCTATTCATCTATAAAAATTTTGTAACATAAAAAACACAAATAGGGTGTGAACGCACTATAATTTTAATTTATTAGTATACATTTTTATTAGAAAAAAGAAATTATTTTATCTAATATTTTTAAATTAAGCTTGACCTAAAGTTTGATAACATTTGAGATTACTGTCCCAAGTATCTGACTTCTGCGTTTATCTTTGCTTTTAAGCATTCTCTGTCTCTCCCATTTTCTTCTCTCTTTCACAGAAAATAGGCATTTAGTATTTATAGGGGGAACCTCTACAGAAGTATTTCTATCAAATGGCACGATCCAAAAGTTATTCAGTCAGCAACATGATATAAAGGCAAGAGTATGTTCGTCCGGTGGTAAGACACTGTGCATGCAACAAACATACGTTTGGCCATCTTCAGCTATATCCAGAGAAATTCAAGTTCGTAAAATATGGCTGCTGAGATAACCTTTCTAGACAGCATGTATGCGTGTGCGTGTGCGTGTGCGTGTGTGCATGTGTGTATTAATATACTGCAATAAGAATTGTGCTTTCATTGTAAAGAAAAAATAAGTTGTGCAGTGAAAGGGGGGTTGCGCAAATTGTATTCGGGAAACACACAATATGCCAAAAAAGTATCCTTAATATATCACGTTCAAATTTTCTACGTATATTATAACGTATATTTATTAACAATTCTAATTGACCGCAGTAAATGTAAACATAAGCACGAGCATACCCTATGCCTTTAAATCATAAATCGGCATCGATACACAGTTGTGCGTTAAAAATTTTAAGTTTCGCATTTTAACATAATTCTTTTTCCTAGCTTCAACGGATTTTTCACATTAACATATAATCGGAAGTTACACGGGACTATATTTGGATTGTACGAGAGTTGGCAAAGTTAAATAATGCGACCGTGTTTGGTCAAAAAGTTTAATGCAAATTCTTGATTGGTCATTGCCCATTAAACACAAATGCTTCTTAAACACGTTATTCATAAGTTTAGTTAGAGCCGTTTAATTTGAAACTATACTTATTAGGTCTATTTCTGTTAGTTTGCCGGTTAAAAAGGGGTGGACACACTTATAGAGTTTACTAAACAATACCCTGCATGATTCTAAATTTTTGGAATGTAACAGTTATATTAAAAGTGACGTAATTTGCGGAGAATGTTCAAATTTGTCATCCCATTTTGCCTATTGTAGTTACATAACAGTGACATGCTCTAAATATAAAACGGTAGCATACTTAATATACATGTATAATAACTACGTATTGAGATTAAATCAGAGATCGGATACATTTGGAACAGATCTTGTATAATTATAAATGTTTTCTTCGCTTTAGCGATAACGTAAAAGTTTTCAAAACAACTAGATATTATAAATTGCGAATTGTGCTCTTGATCGTTACGTATAATCATAATAATATTTTTTTTGTATGTTATTCTATTTTGAAAAATGTAGAGTACAGAAGTAACAGATAAGGCATTTCATGAAAACTGGTATTTGCTTCAACCATCGACAAAACACATTTTTATTTTGATAATTATGTGTAATAATTTAGAATGCAGAATCGCCACGTTAAAAAATTTCAATTTCTCCTTACCCTCATTTATGACGGTAAAATTTTATGTATTTCTTTTTTTCTGCAATAGTGACTCTGTGATTTTAAATTTAACTCTCTTTGAATTTTCTTTCAGATTTTAAATCAATCGTACTCAATCGCCCTTTTGTTTTTGAAAATGAAATAAGAAGTGACGAGAAAAAAAATGTGTATTTACGATAGTTATAATTGTTACATTCACATTACCATGGAAAAATATTAACAACGGGAAATAATAACAATAAAAGGAAGACAAGTCAACAAGGTGCATGTAATTTCATATCAAAAATTTATAATAATTTATTTATTATTAAATATTAAGAGATATAGATTTTACAGATTTTGACCGAAGTTCTTCATAGTTTGCATTGCCGAAGACGAGCGAAATCTAATTATTTTGGTTGGTTTCAATATGCGTTATTATATTTTGTACAACCAACAAAATCACAACTATACTTTTAATTTATTTGGAGAGCAGACATGGTTTATTGTAGCACACTGCATTGTTTAGACCGTAAGGTTATTCATCTGTATGACTTTTGTAACATCTTCAAGAACCGCTGCAGAAGGTCTGATTCCGAAATGATCAATATCATTTGTATTATTTTTTATAATATATCATTTTTTATATTACATTCTTTAAATATTTTTATTTTTATGCTGTATTAACACTGTAAACTTGAAACTTATTTTATAAAAATCTTGAAACGAAACGTTTCCCGCAAATTCTCTTTTTTTTTTGTACAACACCCGAAATGTTTAATTCGATAAAAAATTGTGTTCTTTACATCCGATCATATGTTCTCCCTGTAATACTTCTTGTAATAGATACAGTAAAGATTGTACTACACTATATAACAAATGTCTTTATTTCTTGACATTATTCATTCGACGTTTATTCATTCACTTCTCAACATTTCATGATAATAGAAAATATCAGAAGATTTCTTCAAATCTATGAAGTATCCGTTAAACAACATTATATCCTTCACAACTCACAGATGTGTAGTCGTGCTTGTAATCAAGAAAGTACTAGGTATAAGATAATCATCGTCGTGCAGAATACGTTTCTATAGAAAACAGAAATATTAGGAGGTAAGGTCTTTAATTAAACTTCTGTCTGCGACAGATGTAGTAAAAATTGTAGTCATGTACGTTAAATGTCTTTATATTTATCGTAACATTCATTTGTCATCTCTTACAATTTATAATAATAGAAAATGACAGAGAACTTCTCCAAATGGGGATTTGTTCAATAATATGCTATGTTATTGACGATAATGAAGTTCTGACGTGTACTAATAACAAGACAAAACATTAGAAATTGCAATGAAAAATATAGAGTATCACTGTATATATCATGTGAAGTATATTAATACGAAATTAGTTAGTAGAAATTCGAAGGAATAATAGAACATCAGAGATTAACGATGCAGTTATTTCCGAATGCTGGCAAAGTACTACACATGTTTTCTTGAAAAGCAGAAGGACATATGAGTGTAATATAATATTACGAGGAAGACGTAAAGCGAAGTGAATACAAGGTACGGACAGTCACACAATCCCAACTGACTTCGTGAGGATGAACTTTCAAAATGTGAATTCCTTAAATGTACGGTTGAACTTGCTCTCGGGCAATCTTCTACCGATGTTCAACCCTGATTCATCCATTTCGATGTTTTGGAAAATATACAGCGTTTTTATGTGGATAGTATCTTTCATTTTGGTCATTGCGATGATATCTGGGAGCATTTACGTATCAATGGAAAATACTAGCCTTCTGGCCTTGGTACTATTTATAGAAATATTCTTTGAAGTCCCACAAATTTACACTCGTAAAAATTTGGCATACCAATTTATTCAAAAATTGAATAAAATTCTGCATATTGCCGATGAAACTATGAAGAACGTTGTAATGACCACTTTAGAGCCAGTAAAAATTCCACTTAATTTTTACTTCTACTCTGGCGTGGTTGCGTTAATAGGATGGATCTTTATCCATATCGTATCAATATTCCAAAAGAATTTGTTTTATTATGAAGATTATAGATTTCCTGCAGTTTTCTCCAAACAACCATTCTCGTTCAGAGTCTTTTTACTGGGAGATCTATTCATACTAATCGGCACAATATGTATGTTCTTAAAAAAGGTCAGTATGGAGGTATACATGATGCATTTTATCTTGATGCTAACAGCGCAGTATCGATATATTGCATTAAAAATTGCAATGACATTTAAAGAAAAAAATGAAGATGTTAAATATCGAACAGGACATTCCCCTGATTATTGGAAAAAAGAAAAAGAAGTGAAGGCAGTGTGTCGACATCACAATGATGTGATTGAGTGAGTATTTCCGAGTTTATTTAAGTGTATGAATTTGTGTGACCTCGTATGAATTTGTGTGACAAGAAAAAATATGAAAAAAATATTAACTGATTATATATATGTACATGTATGTAAACAGTTATTTTGTTTTCCTAACTTCTGTATATTATGTAATATACAAAAATACGACAATTATGACAAATTAGTTCTTACACACTACTCAACAAAATTAAAGGATCACTTGTTCCATCCTGCAAAAATAGACAAACTTTGAGATAGATTAACTTCGTCAAAAATCATCGTATCGAGATGTTTAAAAAGCATTTCAAAGCTTGAAATCTCTACTTTTCAGACCTGTACTTCAAAAAACGGTCTTACTGATATTTTGTGAAGTTGCACCATTATAAATAAAAGTGTGTCCAATCTAAAAAATTTTTACAAAATTTGCCAAGTTCCACGGAGCCAAGTAAAAATTATGCACAAATGCGGTTTACAGCTTTCGAAAGAGTGAATCTTTACCTTCAATTTGCTTTTTTGTTGAGCTCTGTACGATTTTTTTTCACCGAGTTATTCAACGTTGAAATAAAAAGGCCATTTTTACATAAACGTTAAATAACTCGGTGAAAAAAAATCGTACAGAGCTCAGCAAAACAACAAATTAAAGGTAATGATTCACTCTTTCGAAAGCTGTAAACCGCATTTGTGCACAATTTTTACTTGGCTCCGTGGAACTTGGCAAATTTTGTAAAAATTTTTTAGATTGGACACACTTTTATTTATAATGGTGCAACTTCACAAAATATCAGTAAGACCGTTTTTTGAAGTACAGGTCTGAAAAGTAGAGATTTAAAGCTTTGAAATGCTTTTTAAACATCTCGATACGATGATTTTTGACGAAGTTATTCTATCTCAAAGTTTGCCTATTTTTGTAGGGTGGAACAAGTGATCCTTTAATTTTGTTGAGTAGTGTATATTTAAATTATTTTTAATTACATTTTTTATAATATGAATAAGTTTATACTTAAATCTATGTAATATTAACTGTGCATAAAATATCATTTTATGGTAACATATGGTAATATAAAATGTCATTTTATGGCGGTTATTTTGTACGTTTTTTTTTTCAGATTAACTTTATTGCTAAAAGAACTGCTGTCTTTAAACTTTAGTTTAATGTATATATTGAGTGTCTTTCGATTCTGCTTTATTGGAGTCATTTTTAGCACCGTAAGTAGTAATTTTTTAACAGCTTTAATTCTTCTCTCTTTTTTCTCTCTTCTTTCCCTTCCTCTCACTTTTTGTTTATAGAAATTTATTTTATATAAAAAGACATTTAAAAATAACTTTTGAGTTACCCATATCAATTGATGAGTGTACGAAATGTGGGCCTACGGCACCTTTGTTTTGATTTACGTAGCAAAATGTTGAACGGCTGTACGGCGCCATGAGCGGAGTCTATTGTATCGGTTCAAAATAAAAATCCGCGAATCTAAGCGACACGTCCTTTATGATGCGAAAAGTCGACCCCTCCCCTCCCTTCACCGACGATTGATATAAGGCGATTTTTGGTACATATACCAAGATGTACCAAAGGTTACTAAGATTTTTTCGCGTATTTGGTACTATGTGATTAAGGCATGGCTAACCATTTTTTTACCTCTCTGGTATATACCACGCTATACCTTGCTAGCGAGCACGGTTCTTTCAAACCTTTAGTATGTAGCCAATATGGCTCCAAATATAAAATAAATAGAGCTGTAAGGTATATTTTATGTTAATTTCTTTTTCCTTTAGGTCCATATTTTAAACTTTTTTATCGATGAATGTCTCTAAATATAATTTATAAGCTTTTTGATTGATTGCACGCCACTTTTAGTTGAACTTCTATCGATACAAGAAAGTGCAGAATATGGATCTGAAAGGATAAGTAAGATCACTGTAAGTGATTGAAATATCATAAAATGCTACATAAGATTTCTTTGTATTTAAAAGTTACATTATTTGATGTTTATTATTTATCAATTAATAATCAGCAAGTAGTTAGATTAGGTTTTCTGCAGAAGCTGCTAAAAGAGATGGACGACGAGCTTTATAACCTTCTTGAGAGTAGCATCGTGACTGATAGGATTAGCTGGTTGTGAAATAGTACATTGTGTAACGACTGCGCGCTTGCCAGACCGTTCCGCAGCTTCCTGCGGCCCGCGCGCCCAGGTCGCGGCGTTCTGTAGGCGTATGTACACTCAATGGTGTGGTAGGCCGGACGGACGCGCGTATTCGGCAATCTTTAAAAATTAATATCTCGTTAACTATTACTTCAATCGCAAAATGGTACAGAACTTTTCGACTCAGTATAGTCTGTTCTACGGGCGCATAAAATATTTGACGGTTAATTTCGACCACCCTGTATTAAGCCGAGTCTTACGTGATTGTCACCACGAGGCCGAGTCCTGTCATGGCGTACATAACTCAATAAAGAAAGTGTATCACAAACATCTACGCGAAATGATTATTCAACGACGATCAAGCAGTTATGATTTAATAACTAATCATCTATTTTTTACAGATCACTTCCACGATGTTCGGGGAAGCAATTTCGATTGTCATGCACACATCAGGTGCAATAGTGCAACTTTATATTTTGTGCTCTTGTGTGCAACAGTTAATAGACGCGGTAAATTTTGTAATTTATCATCAATACAATTTTATTTTTAAATTATATCTGAGGATGCGGTTTCATTTGCGCATTTCCGTTGTATTAGGGGGTTGCATTAAAAGCCTCTGTTCACGTTTAGATGACTCTAGCTGCATATGCTAAAATTCAGTCAACAGACGCCATCATTATTTATACATGTGCTTTTCTATAACGGATTTAAAATAGAACGCGTTAAGTTATTTTTACGATGAGTACTTCTACAGTATTTTGATTTGAAAAAAAGTATAGCTAAACCACATCAATTGCTTGCGGAAACTTATGGTCAATTTGCTCCATCGGAAACAGTATGTAGATACTAGTTTCGACGATTCAAAAGTGATGACATGGTGACAAAGCAATGCTCTGTATTTGATGGAATATAGAGGGTGTCGTGTATTATGAGTTGTTGAAACCGAACGAAACAATCACCATCGAGCGTAATCGCGACAATTGCAGCGTTTGAATGATAATTTGATGCAAAAACGATCAACAACTGCATCAAATTGTCGAAAGATGATTCTACTGCTGATATCCATGATAACGATCGGCCCCATGCATGTTGCTATAGCCGTAAAATAAACACTGATGGATCTCGAATGGGAGGTTCTTCCGAATTCAGCGTATTCTCTGGACTTGACACCAAGCGATTATTATCTGTTCCGATTGATGCAACATGCTCTGAAAGATACTCACTTGCATAATTATAGCACAGTCGAAAATTGGGTTGCTGAATGGATTGACTCAAAGACAGAACATTCTTTCGTCGCAAAATTCAACTTCTGCAAGAAAAGTTGCAAACAGTCATAGCTTCCGAAGGAAAATACTTTGATTGAGGTATTCATCTATTTTATTATTGAAATTAATGTTCAAATACAAAAAAAAAACAGCGGCTTTTAATGCAACCCCCTAATACAAAAAATATGGACAGAGATGTTCTCGGAACTTTCTATCCTATAGCCAACAAACAGATTTGAAAAATTTATTGTTTTCCAAACCTGATTATCGTCAAATAACAAAAAAATACACAAATAAAATACCAGACTAAAGAGAAAATTTAAAAAATTCTAAATGATAGTTGGATGCCAATAAAAATGTACTAAGGTTTACTTTCGGCTTAAAATAATATTTTCTGCAGTTTCAAAGCTGTAAAAATTAAATCTGTCTTTCTTAATACTTCAATTTGTTAGGAAATATGAAAATTATCATATAAAGGTGTTAAACATTTAATATCTAAAACTATTTCTGTTTAGTACCTTAAACCTATTAATTCGCGTTTTAATGTCGTAGTTTTTGAATATTAATAACCATTTTTCAATTTTCCGAAGGTAAAATATATACTTTTTCATCATTTACTTTTTCTATTATACAGTTATTATGCACTTAAAAATTTTAGCTTATGTTGCAATTTCATGCATTATTAAAACGCTAGCGGCTCTTCCTACTCTGATCTCCTGTGAGCCATTGTTTTGCCGGTTGAATTTCGGAAAGGTCGAATTACAGCGATAAGTAGACACGTTTGAACAGTTTGAATTTTCAATCGTTTCATCAATAGTTTTAACATTCACAAACCTCAATGTTATTACCAAATGTTCTTTTGGTTATATGGGCCTCGAATAACATTTTGTTTTATCAATAGCGATCCAACAATCGACAACAATTCCTTGAATTGTGTAGCGGAAAATAATTGTGGAATCGTACTCCATCCTTATGGTCAATTCAGGTATTGACACATGGTGAAAACTATGCTCTGGATGATCCTTTAGATATGTTGCTGTACTGTTCCCAGTACTGTTTGTTCTTGCGGTCTCTTCTCATTTTCTTGCAACTTTCGCATAATTGCACACAATATCAACATTCGTTTCCTATAATCTCTTTAGCTACTATTAACGGCAAATCATTTCACAATATTGATAACACAATACCGTTCGGTCAGTTTAAATTCACAATGACACGCATCCTTAAACTTTATTTTTATACACAAAATAAATCCATAGAAAGGACTATATAAAAAATACAAAAAATCTATTTAAAAAATGCATAATATCAATCACAGCGATCAGCGATTTGAAAAAGCTCCCTCCATGAAAAAGCAGCGGGACTTCAGCTGTTGGCGTTAGCGTTTTGACGCTGCGTGAAACTGCACCTTTATTATCTTTATTTATAAAATTTTGTAACATAAAAAAATATAAATGTAGCGTGCACACACTATAATTTTAATTTATTGTTGTACATTTTTATTATAATTAAAAAAAAGAAATTATTTTTTCTTATACTTTTAACTTCATTAAGTTTGACCGTCGTAAACTTTTACAACATTTGAGGTTACTGTCCCAAGTATCTGACTTCTGCGTTTATCTTTGTTTTTGGGCATTCTCTCTCTCTCTCTCTCTCTCTCTCTCTCTCAGAGAAGACAGGCTTTCAGTATTTATATAGGGTGCAACTCTGAAGTGGTATTTCCATCAAACGACACGATCCAAGAGTTATTGGGTCAGCAACATGATATAAAGACAAGAGTTCGTTCGGTAGTAAGCAGTAAGCCACTGTGCATGGAATAAACATACACCACATTTGGCCATCTTCAGCTATATCCAAAGAGATTCAAGTTTGTAAAATATGTCTACTGATATAACAATTCTAGGCAGCGTCTGTGTACAGCATTAACATACTACAGTGAGAATTGTGTTTTCATCGTAAAGAAAAAATGAGCTGTGCAAGGTTGCGCAAGCTGTATTCGGGAAACACACAATATGCCAAAAAGTATCCTTAATATATCACGTTCAAATTTTCTGCATATATTATAACGTTCATTTGTTAACAATTCTGATTGTCCAGTGGGCGTGAACGTAAGCACGAACATATCTACACTTTTATATCAAAAATTTGCAATGGTACGCAGTTCTGTGTGCGTTGAAAACTTCAAGTTTCGCATTTTAATATAATTTTTTTCCTTCAATGGATTTTTCAATTTAAGAAATAATCAGAAATTACACAGGATTGTATCTGGATTGTACGAGGGTTGGCAAAGTTAAATAATTCGACCGTGTTTGTTCAAAAAGTTTAATGCAAATTCTTGCTTGGTTATTGCCCATCAAACACAATTGCTTCTTAAACACGTAATTCATAAGTTTAGTTAGAGCCATTTAATTTGAAACTATATTTATTAGGTCTATTTCTGTTAGTTTACGGGTTAAAGGATGGTTGGTGGCCACTTATATTAGTATACTATACAATAACATCCTGTATAATTTTAAAGGACCCCTCTCAAATCTTATGGAAATTAGGTATCGGTGGATTTATCTGAAATTTTGTTTATTGTAGTTACATAACAGTAACATACTCTAAATACGAAACGGGAACATACTTAATGTATACAATAATTACGTATATTGAGATGAAGTCAGAGGTCGGATACATTTGGAACAGATCTTTTATAATTATAAATATAAATGTTTTCTTCGCTTTAGCGATAACGTAAAAGTCTTCGAAAGAACTAGATATTTAAATTGCAAATTGTGATCTACGTTACGTATAATCGTAATAATATTTTATATTATATGTTTCCCTATTTTGAAAATTGTAGAGTACAGAAGTAACAGATAAGGCATTTCATGAAAACTGGTATTTGCTTCAACCTTCGACAAAACACATTTTTATTTTGATAATTATGTGTAATAATTTAGATTGCAGAATGGCAACGTTAAAAAATTTCAATTTCTCCTTACCCTCATTTATAACGGTAAAATTTTATATATTCCTTTTTTTCTGCACTAGTCACACTGTCATTTAAATTTAACATTCTTCGAATTTTCTTTCAGATTTTAAATCAATCGTACTCAATCGCCCTTTTGTATTTAAAAATGAAATGAGATGTTACGAGAAAAAGATGTCTATTTATGATAGTTATAATTATTATGTTCACATTACCATAGGAAAGTATTAACAACGGGAAATATTAACAATAAAAAGAAAATAGGTGAATTAAGTGCATGTAATTTCAGATCATAAGTTTATTAATTATTAAATATTTTGAGATATTATAGATATTATGGATTTCGATCGAATTTCTTTATAGTCTGTTTTGTAAAAAACGAGCGGAATATTATATAATTATTTTAATCTGGTCTTAATATGTCAAAAGAGCATATCATAATTAATTATTAAGTTGTTAATCAATTTAATTCTTAATAGTACTGCGGAAGTTTATTAGAGTTACGTTTCAAGACCGACAATTGTTCGACGTGCAGTTTAGAAAGACTACATATATCAATATATAAATTCACGCGAAATTATATACAATCAACTAAGATTTAAGCTAGACTGTTATAAGTTTCGTATTCGTATTAGTTATGTTGTTTCATTGACGGTCTTTAGAATTGAATATTGTTTATTTTATATTATTTTTTTATAAAATTGTTCTAAATTAAGTATAAAGAAAAAACGATCTAAACCGAGCGGTAATAGATTTTGTAACTCACGGGTCTTTCTTCAGCGATTCTCATAGATATATTCCAAAGTTAGAGATGAAAGCGTAATCTTGTGGTCTAAGCGACATTTTGTGGTAAAATTTGTTCGAAGAAATTGTTTCTCCAGTTTTTGTGTAAATGTGGAAATTATGTCTAAAATGAGAAATACATTGTCGTCAATAAATATAAAAATTGTCAATTTTTGTATTGCGCGTCAATTAATTACTTATTTGGTGATTAAAATTGAATTTCTTACTTATGATCAAATGTATGAAAACAGTAGCATCTTTTGGTTTTTATTTCATTCTGTTAAGCACAAGTGTTACAATGGTGATAAACGGAATTTTATGACATCCAAGTGATATTTATTTATTTATTTGACACTTTTTCAATAGATAACTGTATGAATAGTCCAGACTTAATGTTTTTTAGAGATTTAATGCTCTTGCTTTGTTTTTTAATGTATAACATCTCTGAGATTATTCTTTTATGGTAATTCTTTTCAATATCTAGAATTAAGGATCCTTCCCAATCGAAATTATATCATTTCATAAAAAAATCCTACCGCTCGATTTAGAGTCCCTATAACAGAATCTAGACAATGCTGTAACGATTACTGATCCAGTCAACTTCCATTAACAGTCAACTTCCTGAAACACAAATGTATACATTTGTAGGTATACATCTTGTGTACTCAGCTCACTTCAGACTCAGTTTCATTTGCGCGGCAAACACGTAATACATTTCCGGTTTCGACTGTTAATGACGAACGAGCTTGCGCCCGAATGCAGTGTGCAGATTCTGTTATAGTGACAGTAGCTCGAGTTAGATCGTTTTTTCTTTACACTCTGCATTGCAAAAAACGAGCAAAATCTAATTGTTCTAAATCAATTAAACTGAAAATAAATTTTAATGTTTGCTTTATGAAATTGTTTATGTTTAATTTAACTTTGTGATATAATACATGCACATGCTGCATTTACCTTTATAAAACGTTAATATGTTTAAAATTTTATATATATCTTGTTGTGTATCTTTATAAAATACGCGTTAAACAACATCTACTGGGAATTATTTGAAACTCACAGTTTTGCGACATGTAGTGGTGTTTGTAATTATAAAGAGATCATCACAAGATAATTACCATTGTGTAGAATACACAAATATATAGAACATAGATACATTTAGAAGAAAACTTCTAACCATACTTCTCCCTGTAATAAATACAGTAAAGATTGTACTCTTCTGTATGTCGAATGTCTTTATTTCTAGACATTATTCATTCGAAGTTTATTCATTCACTTCTCAATATTTCATGATAATAGAAAATGTGAGAACATTTCCTCAAATCTATAAAATATGCGTTAAACAACATTATATTCTTCACAACTCACAGTTCTGCGTTGTGTAGTCGTGCTTGTATCAAGAAAGTACTAGGTATAAGATAATTATCGTCGTATAGAATACATTTCTATAGAACACAGATATATTAGGCGGGAAGGTCTTTAATTATACTTCTCTCTGCGACAGATGTAGTAAAAATTGTAGTCCTGTACGTCAAATGTCCTTATATTTATCGTAACATTCATTTATTATCTCCCCTACACTTTATAATAATAGAAAATAAGGGAGAACTTCTCCAAATGGTGATTTATTCAGAAATATGCTATGTTATTGACGATAATGAAGTTCTGACGTGCACTAATAACAAGACAAAACATTAGAAATTGCAATGAAAAGTACAGAGTATCATTGTATATATCATGCGACAACGTATATTAACATAAATTCAGTTAGTAGAAATTCGAAGGAATAATAGAACATAGATCGTCGATGCAGTTATTTCCGAATGCTGGCAAAAAACTACACATGTTTTCTTGAAAAGCAGAAGCACATATGAGTGTGATATAACATTACGAGAAAGCAAAGTGAATTCAAGGTACGGAGAGTCACACAATCCCAACTGACTTCGTGAGGATGAATTTTCAAAACGTGAATTTCTTAAATGTACGATTGAACTTGCTCTCGGGGAATCTTCTTCCGATGTTCAACCGTGACTCATCCTTTTCATTCTTTTGGAAAATATACAGCGCTTTTGTGTGGATAGTATATTTCATTTTGGTTATTGCGATGATACCTGGGAGCATTTATGTGCCAAAGGAAAAAGTTCTTAAAGATAGCCTTCTCACCATGGTAATTTTTATAGAAATACTCTTTGGGTTTTTGCGAATTTACACTCGAAAAAATTTGGCATATCAATTTATTCAAAAGTTGAATACAATACTGCATATTGACGATGAAACTATGAAAAACGTTGTAATGACCACTTTAGAGCCAGTAAAAATTCCACTTAATTTTTACTTCTCCTCTGGCATGGTAGGAATAATAGGATGGACCTGTATGCATTTTGTATTAACATTCCAAAAGAATTTGTTTTATTACGAAGATTATAGATTGCCTGCAGCTTTCTCCAAACAACCATTCTCGTTCAGAGTTTTTTTAGTAGGAGATATATTCATACTAATCAGCATGATATGTACGTTCTTAAAAAAGATCAGTATGGAGGTATACATGATGCATTTAGTCATGATGGTAACAGCGCAATATCGATATATTGCACTAAAAATTGCGATGACATTTCAAGAAAAAAATGAAGATGTTAAATATCGATCAGGACATTGCCCTGATTATTGGAAAAAAGAAAAGGAAGTGAAGGCACTGTGTCGACATCACAATGATGTGATTGAGTGAGTATTTCCGAGTCTATTTAAGTGTATGGATATCTCGTATCAATTTGTGTGACAGAAGAAGTATGAAAAAAGTAATAATTGATTATATGTACATACATATAATCAGTTATTATATTTTCCTAACTTCTGTATATTATGTAATATACAAAAATACGACAAATGTGACAAGTTAGTTCTTATATGTTTAAATTATTTTTAATTAAATTTTTCATATTGTATAAAGTTTGTTCTTAAATCTATGTAGTATTAACTTTGCAACATTTTATGGCGGTTATTTTGTACGTTTTCTTTCAGATTAACTTTATTGCTGAAACAACTGCTGTCTTTAAGCTTTAGTTTAATGTATATAATGAGTGTCTTTCGATTCTGCTTTATTGGAATCATGTTTAGCACCGTGAGTAATAATTTTTTAACAGCACTAATCCTTCCTCTCTTCTTTCTCTCTTCTATCCCTTTCTCTCACTTTTTGTTTATAGAAATTGATTTTATATAAAAAGGCATTCAAAAATAACTATCGAGTTATATCAATTATGATTTAATCTAATCATATTTTTTTTCAGGTCGCATCCACGACGATTGGGGAAGCAATTTCGATTGTCATGTACACATCAGGTGCAACAGTGCAACTTTATATTTTGTGCTCTTGTGTGCAACAACTAGTAGACGCGGTAAATTTTGTAACTTATCATCAATACTATTTTATTTTTAAATTATATGTTAGGATATTTATTTGCGCATTTTCTTTGTACAATAAATATATCCAGAACAGAGATGTTCTCGGTACTCTATATCCTATAGCCAACCAACAGTCTTGAAAAACTTGTTATTTTTCAAGCCTGCTGATTGTCGTCAAATATCAAAATCGCAGAAATAAGATGTCGGACTAAAGAAAAAATTGAAAAATTTCTAAATGATAGTTGGATGCCAATAAAAATGTACTAAATTTTACTTTCGGCTAATAAAAGTAATATTTTCCACTGTTTTAAAGCTATTTTTAAGCATTTTTTAAGCTAAAAATTAAATTTATCTTTCTAAACAATTTAATTCATAATGAAATATTAAAATTATCATATATAGGTGTTATTGTGCAGTGAAAGATTGCGCAAACTGTATTCGGGAAACACACAATTTGCCAGAAAAGTATCCTTAATATAACACGTTCAAATTTTCTGCGTATATTATAACATATATTTATTAATAATTCTGATTGACCATTAGGCGTGAACGTAAGCACGATCATACCTATGCTTTTACAATTTTTCTATATTAAAATACTCTTCGTATATCAAAAATCGACAACAATACGCAATTGTGCGTCAAAAACTTTAACGCATTTTAACATAATCCTTTTTCCTTCAATGGATTTTTCAATTTAGGAAATAATCGAAAGTTATACGGGGCTATATCTGGATTGTACGAGTGTTGGCAATGTTAAACAATTCGACCGTGTTTGGTCAAAATGTTTGATGCAAATTCTTGTTTGGTCATTGCCCATCAATCACAAATGCTTCTTAAACACGTAATTCATAAATTTAGTTAGAGCCTTTTAATTTGAATCTATATGGGTCTATTTCTGTTAGTTTGCGGGTTAAAAAGGAGTGGCCGCTTATAAAGTATACTATATAATAATATCCTGCATGATTCTAAATTTTTGGAATGTAACAGTTATATTAAAAGTGACTTAAATTTACGGAGAATGTTCAAATTTGTAATCCAATTTTGCCTATTGTAGTTACATAACAGTGACGTACTCTAAATATGAAACGGCAACATACTTAATATATGTATAATAACTACGCATTGAGATTAAATCAGAGATCGGATACATTTCGAATAGATCTTGTATAATTATAAATGTTTTCTTCGCTTTAGCGATAACGTAAAAGTTTTCAAAAGAAGATTTAATATATGTATAATAACTACGCATTGAGATTAAATCAGAGATCGGATACATTTCGAACAGATCTTGTATAATTATAAATGTTTTCTTCGCTTTAGCGATAACGTAAAAGTTTTCAAAAGAAGATATTATAAATTGCGAATTATGCTCTTTGTTACGTATAATCATAATAATATTTTTTATTGTATGTTGCTCTATTTTGAAAAATCTAGAGTACAGAAGTAACAGATAAGGCGTTTCATGAAAACTGGTATTTGCTTCAACCATCGACAAAACACATTTTTATTTTGATGATTATGTGTAATAATTTAGAATGCAGAATTGCGACGTTTAAAAATTTCAATTTCTCCTTACCCTCATTTATGACGGTAAAATTTTATATATTTCTTTTTTTTCTACAATAGTGACACTGTGTTTTTAACATTCTTCGAATTTCCTTTCAGATTTTAAATCAATCGTACTCAATTGCCCTTTTGTTTTTGAAAATGAAATGAGAAATTACGAGAAAAAAATGTCTATTTACGATAGTTATAATTGTTACGTTCACATTACCATGGAAAAATGTTAACAATGGGAAATAATAACTATAAAAAGAAGATAGATGAATAAGGTGCATGTAATTTCAGATCACAGATTTATTAATTATTAAATATTTAGAGATATTATATATATTATAGATTTAAACCGAATTTCTTCATAGTTTGCATTGTATAATAGAAAACGAACGAAATCTAATTATTTTCGTTTGTTTCTATATGCGTTATTATATTTCTTTCAGCCAACAAAATCACAACTATATTTTTAACTTATTTGCTAGCAGACATTTATTGTACCACACTATGTCGCTTAGATTAAAAAATTATTTATCTCTATGACTTTGTAACATCTTCAAGAATCGCTGAAGAAGGACCTGAGTTCCGAAACGTTCAATATCATTTTTATTATTTTTTATATTATATTCTCTCTCTTTATATGTTTTTATTGTTATGCTGGACTAACATTGTAATCTTGAAATTTATATTATGAAAACATCTTATTAATTGGATTTAGACCGAATTTCTTTATAGTTTGCATTGCACTAAGCGAGCGAAATTTAATTATTAAATATTAATTGATGGAACGTTTCGACTTAACTTAGTCTTCATCAGCCACAATAGATAAACAAATAAAACATACAGTAATTATTTTAAGTAAGACCACATGACAAGCTGAAGCACAAAGTGTCCGGCAAGACTTTTCCTGCCGTCCACAGGAAGTTAGATGGGATCGAAATAAACATAAAAGTCCTTTACCGTTCAGCGAAATTCGTAATAATAATCGAGATATTAATGTTTGCAATTGTACTAATGAAAGCGCTTCGATAGAAATATTCCGGCCGCTTCAGGTATAGCCCGGCCCAGTTTGTCAAACGATGGTCGCGCCGACATGATGCAAAGCATCGTTTGACAAACTGGGTCGGACTATAGAGGCCGGAGCGTTTCTATCGGAGCGCTTTCGTTAGTACAATTGCAAACATTAATATCTCTAACACTAATATACTATGTAATAATACTACGATACGTTAATTTTCTTAAATAGGAAAAAATACACATTTTGATTATTGCTTACTCATCTGAAATTTATATTTAAAATATTTTTAGTGGTATTTTTGTATTTCATTTTTTTTAATACGTCAGAGAATATCTCTGATTGACGTGCCAAGAGCGGAAGTAATAGTAAAACTCTTTATCAAAGAGGAGAAAGCTTACTTTAAGAATAATTTTGCAGTAATTATGCAGTCGTTGATTTGTATACGCTATATATATATTTGTATGTATGTATTTTGTACTTACTAACAAAAAGAACCGCAGTTTAGTGATGAATGAGTTGCTTGTAAAATACAATTAGATGCTGATCTCTTTGTGGTTATATGACAAACATAAGTACTACAAGATAACAATTACGAAGAAATTAGTGATTATATTTACTTTTAGATAAAGTATTGAAAAATACAGTCCTTCATTGAATTCATCATTGTTCAATATGACATTTATACAATGCTTACAGAATGAACATTGAAATAAACTTAGACTGTTATTGCTTATATTATCATTATACCTATGTGTACAACATAACCCACATAGCATAGCAGCTTGCAGCAACGGCCATTGATGTATCCTTTGTAAACATGTTACTACAGTACATATTACTAGAAGGTTCTGTTTGTAAGTTACGAACTCTGTAATATAATACATTCAGCAATATATAGTATATTAAATAAATTGAAAAATGAAGGACTCTTTATATAAAAATAGTAATAATTAACGAAGATAAAGGACAATTAGAGTCAAATCGTAAATAAAAATAATAAAGCGGTTATAACATTGAATATATAATATAGATTTAAAAAATATGTATATACATCAAACTACTTAAAATAAAAGAAAACAAAAGTACTTATAGCCGCTTATGATATATAATATTAAAGATTGAATCGTACATAATACGTCGTTACAAGTTTCGACTCTTGGATCGAGTCCTCTTCAGACATCCAAAAAAATTAAAATTTCCCGTCCATACATGCAGTTAAATCAAAAATTACTAACTCATCGATTTCTCCTTTTATTACGTAACATGTAGTATATTACTATTTAATATTATCTGATGTACTAACTGTTAATGTGCCTCTCATTATGTATAATTGTTTTTAATAAAAAATTGTCAACTTGTAATTATATATGTCCGTAAAATAAATTAGCTTATTTTTTATAGAAGATGAGCATTTGAATATATAGAAATCTAACTTTATTTAACAATTACTATTTCAAAGAACAGTCCAGTCATTTGATTGATTTGATTTTAAAGTACATGATTAACATTCATATATATATATATATATTTACATATAGTTTATATGTATATCAATATAAACTATAATTTAAAAAAAAAAACGAAATTGTGTCATCTGGAATTTTTCACAATCGCGCAAGGTAATACCGAATCAAGTTCTATTTTCTTTTTAAAAATTATGTTTATATAATATTATAATAGTATAAACTATTAATTATTATATATATTTTCAGCCGATTATTTTTGAATGATGTCTAATTCTACAATTGATAAATAATCGTTGGTATATATTTAATTTTTCTCTTAAATATTTACAACTTTTCTACCTATCTATATAAAAACAACAAAAATAAGTAATAATATTTACCTCAGATAAGGTGTGTATTCTCAATGATAATGCAATTTCTATGACATACAATATCTAAACACTGACTGTATCGGACTACTACTGGATACGAGAAGTGAGAACTTGTAATTACCATTGTCCTCTATAACATACTACAATAGCATTATTCGTATTTATCCCATGACCCGTGTTTGCAATTCCTCCATTATACTTCGTATTCCAATCAACGATAGTTTCAACAGCATCAAGTTCTGCAGTACCTCTTGGTTCCAGATCCTACAATGACAGAATATAAGATAATTGTTGGAATGTAGAGGAAATTATAAGGAACGTAATAATTATTTACTTTTGATAAACAGAATAAAAAAATAGAAGGCCACATTCAATGAACTATCGCGCAGTATATGTTGATTTTATATATTTTATAAGGAGATCTACATATTTCTATTATACTAGAATGTAGAACCTCACAAATTCATTGTCTTGTCAATGATATGGTTCGACAATATTTAATATTTAACACATCTATACAACGATTAGAGAGCAAACATAATAGAGAAGTAGAATAAACGAAGAAAACAGAATGAAAGGAGAGAAAAGTCATCCTTTGCCGACTGCTTATAATGTATTATGAATAAACAGAAAAAAATAAAGAGAATAATAAATTCCTTAATGTAGCGTTAAGTGTAGTTTTGGAATAAAGGAAAACTCCCTCAATCAGATACACAGACACACATTTTACTTATAAAAGATGAAACGATAGTAGCACGTGTAACAGATATTATTAGAAGTACAAACAATTAAAGTTTCAAATTTTAACCACTGAATTTTATCAAGATACGATTCCGACTTACAAATATATATATATATATATATATATATATATATATACGATACGGAAAAAAATGGATTTTAAAAATGTAAATTTTTGTATTGCGTTATAGCATGTCATTTATATTAAAGAAACTTCTATCCGTGAACTTCAGTCTACTCTATATCAATAACGTATTACGGTTCTGCTTTATAGGTATCATATTCAGCACAGTGAGTAATAATAACATTATTAATCTGACAGAAAAAATAATTTTAATAATTATATTTGATGTTGATTCATTATTTATTGTTTAATATGTTAGCTTATTAAATAACTCATTTTAAGAAATTTATGAGTATATAAAATATTAAAATGTTTAATAAATATATAAAAAATTAAAACATTTTAAAATTATTTGTGTGCGTATTACATAAATCAGAAACAAGTTTTTAATTAATTAAAAACACTTAAGTTGAAATTTTTCAAATTAGAAAAGCAGAAATTAATTTTTTTCTAAAGATATTTCTTATTTGGAATTTTATAAGTATTTTACGTATTTTCAGGTACCATTAATGAATGTTGCAGAAGGAATTTCGGTCATAATATTTGGAATTGGTACACTAACACAATTTTTTGTGTTATGTTCTTCCGTACAAACACTTTCAGACGCAGTAAGATATATATAATTTATTATTTAAGTTATATAAATTATGTATTTTTATTCAAATAATTAATAATATTGGAAAAATGTTACATTATATTAAATTTTGCGTGTATTATTTCAAGCGTCACATAATTTGCTATTGTAAAGTTTATTTTTATTACAGAAATTTATGAAATTATAACCTAATATATAAAAAGAAGATATACATACACACACACACAATTTGTACAATTTTATTTATTTGGAATTATAATTATAATTATTTAAGTACAAATAGTAATTATGTGTATATGAATTACAAGTGTTGGCAAGATGAAATAAAAAATATAACTATAATAATCCGAAACTACATTCTGTCATTTTGTATACTTTTATACTAATTATAGAGTACCAAAATAACAGATAAAGCATTTTGATGAAGGCTGGTATCAATTAGGACCATCAATGAAACGTATATTTATATTATTGATAATGTCTAACAATTTAGAATGCAAAATTGCGGCAATAGGAAAATTTAATCTGTCTCTACCTTCGTTTATGGCGGTAAGATTTATTGTATACATTGAGAAAAAAATTTATTAAACTTTAATAAATATTTTTTTGAATAGCGGAATATCTTCTTTCGGTAAATAAATATTTAGATAAATAAAAAAAAGATTGTTAAATAAATCTAATGGTTTTTGTATATAATAAATATGTACAGCGAAATATTTACATTTAATAAATATTCCGCTACAACTATTCAAAGAAAAATGTATTAAATTTAGTAAATTTTTTTTCAGTATACCTATATTTCTTATATGTGTTGAAATAATTAATACTTCAACCTTCTTATGTTATATTTTTTAATGGTTTTTTAGATTATAAATCAATCATATTCAATCGCCCTTCTGTTTTTAAAAAAGAAATAAAATATATATCACGCACATTTAAGTGTAGTATAAATTATATGGAATAGAGGATTGTTATTATTTTGAGATAGGAAAAATTAAAATGTTTTAAGAAAGAAAATAAATTTTGTTTATGTAATATTCCCTGATGATTACTGTACGCTAGAACATAATGAGCTACACATATGTGGAAAACGTTATGATATTACTTATTGTTAAAAATTTAACTTTTATTTTCGATCCTTTTTTTTATTCTTTATATTGAAAACAAAAAGATTATTTGTTGTATTTATAATAATTTGTAATATTGACTTTAATAAAGAAAATATTAGCACAAGCATTTTAATTATATGATTGTATTTCAAAAATGTATTCTTCTCTTACTTCAAAGAGTTCAAAAGTGAAAAAACTTGAAAAATATAATTTTCAAGTTGTTACTTTGAATAAATTGTACAAGTATTACTTTATTAATTATGAAAAGTGAACTTTACGTAACTTTATAACGAAATAATAAATCAGAATTGGCACAAAAAGGAGAATTATCAAAATCTTTACACAATTCAAAAAGATTGATTTTTTTTAAATGTTATTAAAACATAATAAGAGCGATTTTCTAAGGGTTGCGAAATAAAAATGATAAAAATGATATTTGATCATATTTTAGACCTTTTTTTTACTGGTATTATTTTATAAATTGTTATTTAACTGTATTCCGTTCATTCTATCTATAACAATAATGCAAATTTGTCTATTTTTTAAACTAAACGGTCAAAAATTATGACTTTTCTTCTCGCAATATTTATTTCATGTTTCTTCATTGCATGCTTGTTTTTTCTTAACATTTCATTGTTACAATAGTTTAGGCAATACAAAAATGAACGTGACATTTTTATAAACTTTGTATAGGCGACACGTATAAAAAATGCAATTTTTATAATTGCTTATATCTTGATATTGAAACAATCAATCTCATTATAATTACACAAACGTGTCAAAGTCTTCTAGTACAATATATAGTTTCAATTTCAAGAAATTTTATTTTCATTTTGCTTGTACTATCTTAATATCGTCTTTTATTGACATCAAACTTACCTTAAATATTAATTATGAAAATGAATGTATTAATTGTACCGTAAATAACGATGTTTCAAATATTGATTTAATATTTATAGTTTGTTTGTTGTCGTTTTTTCACATCGTAGATCAATTCGTATATTTTTCGATCGACGATAGTATTAGACTACAGTTAAATTCTACAGTGCCTCTAGGTTCTGGAATATTTGACGGAGCATAAGATAATTATCGCAACAATGTAGGGATAATAGAGAGAAGGAAGTTAATAATCATTTATAAGTTTATGCTTTTGATAAATGGAAATAAAAGAATTACAGACCACATTCAATAAACTATTGTTCGGTATATACTAATCTTCATTAGTTTCCTAGCGGTTCTATTTTAATTGGATATGAAACTTCACAAAATCATTATCTCTGTCAAAGATAAAGTTATACAATATTTAATACTTGATATAGCCATACAACAATTACAGAGCAAATAAAATAGAGAAATAGAATATAGAAAGAGAAATGTCATTCTTCGTTAATGTCGTACGACTGTTCACAAAATACTAATAACAGATGGGAAGAAAGAAAAAGGGAATAATAAATTTCTTAATGAAAGTAGAGACAGTTAAGTGTAGTTTTTTAATAAAAAGGAAGTTATTAATTTTCGTTTGTATATAAAGAAAGAAGTAATAATGGAACGTGAGACAGACGTTAGTGAAAGCATGACAATTGAAGTATCAATGCTTACATGTTGCATTTGTTAAAATATTTCCAACGGAGGTATTGCCACAAATTTACGACACAAAAAAAATGGATTTCAAAAATGTGAATTTTTTAAACAACCGGATGAACATGATATCGGGAAATCTTTTACCTATAGCAATCAATTCGCGGTTTTCAGTCTTCTGGCATACTTATAGTATCGTTGTTTGGATAATACAATTGAGTCACACAATCGCGTTGATTTTCGGGATTATCTTGGCACCGACGGAGAATAGTTTGAAGGACGGCATTCTCTCCGTCGTGGTCACAGTAGAAGCATTTTTCATGCTTACTCGTCTTTATTCACGCAAGAAGTTGATAAAGGAAATGATCCAGAAAATGAATGATACCTTGCAAATCACGGATGAAATTATGAAGGATGTCGTAAGGTCAGCCATAAAACCTATAATAATGCCGTTCGTAATATATGGTGTGACCAGCGTGATATCGGTTACGATATACCACGCTATGCAACCAATTGTACTGGTATTCGAAAAGTTCACCTTTTTTTATGTAGATTACAATTTGCCAACCGCTTTCAATATTGAATCATTCTCCAACCGCATTCTGATTTTATCGATTATTTTGAAAACAATTGGTAGCGTTTACTTATTTCTCAAGAAATTCAGTGTGGATGTATACATGATGCATTTAGTATTAATGTTAACAGCGCAGTATCGATACATAGCAATAAAGCTCACAATGTTGTTTCGTGATCTACATAACTATAACGACAAATCTCGAAAAAAATATTATACTATAGACGATCAATGGACAGAGAGAGAACTAAGAAAATTATGTCTACTCCAGAATACTGTTTTAAAGTAAGTATAATGTGATTGTTAAAGTAGAATTAAATGATTGCAGAGAAATCTGTTTGGATCATCGGAAATTATTTTTCTAGAGAACATTTTGGATTTAAAAAGAATCACTATAAAAAAAAATAATTTTATTATAAATATAATTTTGACACTGTATGTATTATTTAATAGTGAATATTAGTTTTTTATTTAAATAATTTGCGATTTTACATTTGATTTGACATATGATACTTCGTACATTTTGTGTTGCGTTTCAGCATGTCATTTATATTAAAGAAACTTCTGTCTGTGAACTTCAGTCTACTCTATATCAATAACGTATTTCGGTTCTGCTTTATAGGTATCTTATTGAGCGCAGTAAGTAATAATATTATTTTAAAAGAAACAATCATTTTTGCAACTATTGTTATATAAATTAATTTTTCATTGTGTTAATAACTCATTTTAAGAAATTAATATAATGAAATTAATATTTAATGAATATTTTCAAGTAAAATTTTTTAAAATTAATTTTTGTATAAATCACATAAATTAAAAAACTTTTTGTTTAATTTAAAACTTAAATTGAAAACTTGTCTAATTCGAAAGCAGAAATGTGACTTTTACTTTTAAAGATGTTCTTTGTTTGAAATTTTCTAAGAGTTGTATATATTATATTTTCAGGTACCATCAATGACTTTTGTAGAAGGAATTTCAGTCACTTCATTTGCAATCGGTTCACTAACACAATTCTTTTTGTTATGTTCTTCCGTACAATCATTATCAGATGCAGTAAGATTTTATCACTTTATAATACATAAATTATTTTCATTTTGTAATTAAAATTAATAATATTGAAGGAATGTTAAATTGTCAAGTTTCATGTGTTTCAAACGCCACAGAATTTGATTTTATATTTAATATTATAGAAATTTATGAACATATTACCTAATATAAATGGAGAAGACATTTTACGCAGTTTTAGTTGTTTAGAATATCATTGCTGTAATTATATAAATAATAAAAATGAATATGAATTATATAAATGTTAACAGAATTAAATAAAAAAATATGTAATTTTTAACTACCATGTATTATTCTTATATGGTAATTATTTAGATTAGGGGAGCCTTTCTCCAATGATCTTGACCTTGACATATGACTTAAGTGACCTCTATCAGGTTTTAGTCATCGCTCCTTATACGTTAAAAAATTATTAACAATAAAAGTTGATAATTATTTCCCTATTTTGCATGAAAAATTGTCTAACTCTAATTAGGGAAGGATGTATGGAGTGTACCGACTAGGGGCGACCGACTTTTCGTGCGAGTCGAGGTCCATCCTTACCTATAAGCGACCAAATTTCCCCTAGACAGAGGGGGAAATGGATTAGATCTCATTTCACGTAGAAAGTCATGCTCTTCTGGGTAGGAAAGGAGATAGTGTGGACGTTGCTTCGTGTGGGAAGTAAGTCCTTACAAAAAAAATCACAAATTTTTTTTTAAATATCATATTTAAAAACAACCCAGGTAGCAAGATGTCGTCTATTTAACGTCATTATTTAGTCATTCTTATGACGAATGTGACGTTTAAAATGACGTTTGAACGTCATAAAAATGACGTGGATTTGTCACAGGTACATAACGTCACAGGTACGTAAGTCGACGTCGAAAAGATGTCATTATTTTCGTGTTATTAACGGAATAAATATATGACGTTATTGATTGATCATTAATAACGTTACTAATATGTCGACGATTGGCCATTTATTCAACGTCATCAAGTATGACATTGTAAAGACGTCATAAATATTGATGTCATTAATTGGTCAAGAATGATGTCTGCAAAAATGACGACAGCTAGCTACCTGGAAACGATTTCAAAGAAAATTTTTGTTTTCAAAGCAGAAAATTTATTTTAAAACAGAATTTGTTTTATGTAGTAGAAAAGACTTTTTATTTCTTAAACTTATTTTGTTAATAATTTTTTAGTGGATAACAAGAAACGGCTGAAACTTGTTGGAGGTCTTTCAGGACCATAACCTTGCGACAACATTGTCAAGATCAAAGATATGGAGGGGCTCCCCAAATCTAAATAATTACCTCTCATACTAATTACAGAGTACCGAAATAACAGATAAAGCATTTGGTGAAAGCTGGTATCAATTTGGACCATCAATGAAACGTACATTTATATTATTGATAATGTCTAACAATCTAGAATGCAGAATTGCGGAAATTGGAAAGTTTAATCTGTCTTTGCCTTCATTTATGACGGTAAAATTTATTATATATTTATTTATTCTATGTTTCTTATACGTGACTTTTGTCTTACATATTACATTATTTAATTATATTTTAGATCATGAATCAGTCATATTCAGTCGCCCTTTTATTTTTAAGAGCGAAATAAAAAACATATCTCGCACGTTTAAATTTAGTAGATATCAGATAGGACATGATTATTTTGATACAAACAAAATTAAGATATCTATTTTAAAGGATAGAAGTATGTTTCGCATAATAGTCTGAGGATGGTTATAATAATGTAATCAGCAGTATACGAAAAACATCATAATGTTTCTCAGAAATTTAATTTAGTTTTTGTCTATTTTTTTATTGTATGCTTTAAACTAAATATAATTAAATTTAAGTATAATTTTTTTTGTTATATTTATAACAACTGCAATATTTTAAGAAAATCAGCGCAAATAGTTCAAGTATGTAATTACTTAAAAGAAAATGTATTGTTCTCTTATTTCACAAATACAACTAACAGAAAGTAATTTTTGAATTATGTTATAAATGAGTTTTATATATATATAATATATATATACATACCTATTACCCTATTACTTATCAATCACAACAAATGTGTCCGAAATACATCATACAGATACGAATATAAATATATAAATTTCAAAGATACGAATATATTTGTGATATGTAATATCTTTAGAATATATCTCTGATGTATTTCGGTCATTTCTGCTGTATGGGAAATTAACTGATTCAATGCCACAAAAAATTATTGAAGTCACAACTCAAAAAATGTGGTTTTTGTGGACTGTAAAATAAAAATAAAAAACATTTAGCGATGTTAAGAATATAATTTTTTGCTAAAATTATTTAATTAGGCAATAATATTTTATCAATTTAAAAAATATTTCACTTTTTTGGGAAGCATAATTTTTGGATTGTACGCCACCTTGAAACAAGAAATATGTAACTATATTCTAATTTTTATTTAATTTTTAGAGAATAATTAATATTTTGATTGTTAATGACAATACATATATATTATATGATGCTAGGACTTTAATTCTTTAACAAGATTATGAAAGGTTTATATAAATAATTTAAATGTATATTAATTGAAATCTTAAAATTTGTTTACTCAAAAAAACATTTTTTTATTAATTAAGTCAAAATTGATCAAATAATTTTTTTTAAATATGAAAATCTATATACAAATAAACAAATATTAAATATAATGTAAAGAAATAGAAGTAAGCAATTTAAAATAAATATATAATTGGAGATTCCCCTATAACTAATATTTTTCTAAAATATCTATAATAGAAATACACACTTTAGTTATTTAATTGAGCGTGTCTCATTTTACATGCTTTATAATTAGCACATTCACTGTAACATATTGCAGATTAACCCTCAATCGAGGGGCTGGATTCTATAAGGGGATACGCGTGGATTTCGCGGGATAAGTATTGACCGCAATGCTAATTTTAGATATCACTCCAATTTCAATTTTGACGACTGATTCTTGTAGAAAATTTCATAGCGCATCTTTTTTGTCTTTAAATCAAAGTAATTTTTTTTGTTTTCAAGTTATAAACAAAAAAAGTTTTTTTTTAATGAAAAAATTTTAATAGATTTTTATGTTCGCCATATCTCAATCAAATATGAATATTTTTCTTTGAAATTTTAACAGGATAAACTTCAATATGTTTCTCGAAATATACAGCATATAAAAAGTTTTCGAAACATTTCACAGCTAAATGTCGAATTTTTCAAAATATTCCTCTCGCATTCGTAGTTTTATTCATTCGATCACAAAAGTTATCGTACGAATTTTCGATTTGTCAACTTTTACCGGTACTACAATTTTGTTTATTAGTTAAGGAAATTTTTTAGAATGTTTTTGCTCTTTAAATATTATGGTTGTAAAGTAATAACGATTTATATGTCGATCCGATTACGTAGCGCGATGCGCTCAACGCGAAAGTTCAAGCCGTTCGCTTCCGCGAAACGTAGAATAGTATCTCATTGCATACAACAAAATGTATGTTTATTTTTAATTACTAGGATACACTAGATAGCACTATGAACAGAATTTGTCTGCTCCTTTCTTTGTGATAAAGTACGTCTGCAATAAAGTGTCTAGAATATCATAAGATAATTGTTGCTTTAGTGTCAGAATAATTATAAAGTAACACTGAGGAATCACGTTTAACCCTTATATACATTAAATGACCATATCATGACATGTTTTAAATTTGTCGAAATAATTATAAACATCTCTACTTTTTACAATAAACTTTAAAACTTTTTGTTGATAATAGTTAATTTGCCGTACTTATTTCTAATCTGTTATCATAGAATAAACATTTATAATGTTTTACCAATGACAATTCATATATTATAATACAAACTATAAAGAAATAGAAATGTGCGAGGGAATGAGATACCATATGTAAAAATGACAATAGGTTGTAGTTAACTTTCAAATAATGATCGTAAAGTTCCGTAAAATATATATTTCTAAAAAGAAGAATAGAGAATGTGCGAGATAATGGAAATGTCAAAAAAAAGTAAATACAAATATGTATATACTCGAATATATATTTAAATTTAATACATATATTTAAAAGCAAAAAACTGAAAGTAATCAGTTTAAAATAAATAAATAATTAAAGTGTTTTGTAACTATAATATCTTCTTAACTATATGTAATATAAATACTTACTTTCATATGTTGTTTTGATAAATGAACTCGTTTCATCTTGAAATTTATTAAACGGTACTGGCATATTTACTCTGTGATGTATAACAGATCAACTTCTGCTTACTATCTGAAGAAGAATATACTATACACTACCCGAAAAATTCTCCGTTTCGCGTAAAGGAGGCACGGCAGTGTCGCGCGCTTGGCTTAGCGCCGAGACACTACCGTGTCTCCAGATATCAGCATCATATTGCTTTTTCTACTTCTTGCTTTGCAATGAACTGTCTCTGCAATAAAGTACTGGAATACTATAAGATAATCGCCGCGTCGTAGTCTCAGGTCTTAATTATAAAGTATCGTAGTCTCAGTTTTAATTATAAAGTAACTTAGAGTCACGTCCAATCTATACAAATGAAATGAATATCGTCGCGACATATCTCAAATTTATCGAAACAATTATAAACTTCTCTACTGTTTTACAATAGACTACAACAGCTTACTGTTGATGACAGTTAATTTGTCTTAATTCTCTACTATCATCACAGAACAAACGCTTGTAATTGTTGTAAAAGAGTAATTATATGTCCTCCTAATGACAATGCATATTATAATACAAACTACAAAGAAATAGAAGCTGAAAAGGAATAAGATATTCAAAGATGACGATCAGTTGCGACTAACTTTCAAATAGCAATAGAAAGTTCCGTACTTTTGAAAAGAAGAACAGAATTTGCGTGATAATAAAAATGCAGAAAGGAGGTAAATACAAATATACCAGAATACATTTGAATCTGTAATGTACATGTTTGCAAATGTCTTCCTGTATTATAGGCTCAAAAGATCAACACTAATATGCAGCTGTAACTAATTGAGTTATCTTTTAGCTTAGAAGAAAAATCAACTTAAAAAGAAGATATCATTTGATATATTTTATAACTAGAGAGAAGAAAAAGAATTGAAAATTATCTTTGTGAGCTACATTTGATACATTTTCCATTTGTCACGGAAATTCTACATTCACCAGAACATGGACTTTCAAAACATAAATCCATTAAACGTTAAATTAAACAAGTTCTCAGGCAACTTGCTACCAATGACTAGCAACGATTCTGTGTTCCCTGTAGCATGGAGAATATATAGTGCCATCATATTACTGATCCAAGTGATTCAAACTAGTGCAGTAATTCCTGGAATCTTGCTCGTGTCAAAAAATAAGGTTTTCCAGGATGCAATGATTGGCTTAGTGATCACCATAGAAGTGTTTTTCTTGTTAAGGCAAATGCATGTACATAGAGATCTTCTGATTCAATTAATTCAAAAGTTAAATGAAATTCTGCGTGTTGAAGACAAAATGATGAAAAACATTATAATGTCAACCTTAAAGCCAGTAGAGATTCCGCTCAAAGTTTACTTCATTTCTGGATCTGGATCCATAATAATGTTATATTGCATGTCTCTCGAAGTGATTTTTAAGAAGAAATATTTTCTCTATGAGGATTACAGACTACCGTTGGTTCTTTCGAAGCAACCATTCTCGATAAAAGTGTTTCTATTAGGAAACTGCATTGCAACTACTGCTAGCGTGTATATCTTCATAAAGAAAGTTGCCTTGGATGTCTACATGATAAATCTCATACTGATAGTAACAGCACAATATCGCTATATTGCAGCGAAACTCACAATGATATTTCAAGAGAATATTCCACAAAATCAACGTAACGAATCCGAACAGGAATATTTTACTCCAGATTCATTGACCGTCTTGATGGAAATGAAAGCGTTATGTCGACATCACACCACTGTGATTCAGTATGATGAACGTTTACGTATTTTGCGATTAGTTTATTATTTTATTTATGTAATATTTTTTCAAATTATTGTTACTCGTCTTTTAAGATTATTTTTCTTTAATATATATTTCTCCTTATATTAAGAATTTGTTTACTTAATATTGTCGATTCTCTTTTTAGGATAACGTTAATGCTAAAGAAACTACTTTCTTTGAATATGAGTTTGATATATTTGATAAATATTTTTATTTTTTGCTCTGTTGATGTCATGCTGATAAATGCAGTAAGTAATTAATAACAATAATAATAAAGAAAAAAATTTTTACGTGATTGAATATAGGATTTATGATTTTTATGATAATGTTACCAAACCTAGATATTATCAATGGCTATTGTAGAAGCAGTTATGGTTGTCATGTATATATCCGGCGGCCTACTAGAGCTTTATATTCTGTGCTCATGTGTTAATCAATTACTTGATGCGGTAAGTTTTACTTTTTAATATTTAATGTATTGTTACTATCTCTTTTTATGTATTATTCTTCATTCTTCTTATTTAATGAATTGTATTGTTACCGTCTTCTAATATGCTTTAATTTTATTTCGTAATAATTTTAAAGAAGTTTCAAATTATTGTATATTTTATTATAATTAATACTCAATGTTAAAATCATTATTATTTAAAAATATATAATATAGTAGCTATTTTTAATATTTAATTCTCTATTTTTTATTTAGAAAAATTTTAAAAGCCAATTATCATTAAGAAATACATAAGTTACTTTAGACAGGGAAAGGATTCATAATTTCATTTTCTTTGTGTTATCATTTTAAGTTACATAAATTCATTAATACATCATGTTATCTAAAAGAAAACAAAATTATCTGTTTATAATTAATAATTGTATTCTTACTTCAAATAATCTGTATTCCATATTAGAATTTAGGATATGATTTTATTTTTAATTCTACTTATTTGTTACATAATATACATAAAACATTTAAAAATTTAGAATAAAATGGCTGCTTTCAAGGTGTACGCTATCAACGCTATTCCATACTATTCTTTTTTCGTGTCTAATGGACAATGAAGAAAGACACAAATAGTGCTAATAGCGTCTTTCTATGAAATGCGGATTTTTTTTTTTAAGGAAAAACACATGTTAATTTGAAAAATTACTCGCAAACGCTTGCTAACACTTTTTTGAGTCACATTTAATACTTCCGCCAATTGTGATTGAGTTTAAGTAGAGTCTTCGTCCAACAATGCTTGCAACACTGCATCTTCAAATTTCTTCGGTGGTTATCCCTTAGTCTTGTCTTTCACATCAAAATCACCAGTTTTGAATCGATTGAACTAACGTTCACAAGTATCTTGAGATGATGCATGTTCGTCGTAATCTTCTACAAGTATTCGATAAGTTTGAGCGGCAGTTTTCTTCAAAATGATGCAATGAATCAAAACCTCCCCAAAAAAATGATCTTTTTTTGGTACAAAATTCGACATTTTCAAAGCAGAAAAAGACTATGATATTTACACTCTGACAATTTTCCACATGTTTGGTTTTGTAGATTAGGAATAGCCAAACAAAATATGTATATGTCAAATCACCACGCGTAAGAACATGATGTGTGGCGCCACTTGTTAGGAAAATCCGCATTTCATAGGTATACACCTAATATATAGTACTTTAGTAAAAAAAAATATGTTTCAGTAAAATATCACTAATTATGCAGTATAAGAAACTATCCTCCAATGACTTTGACCTTAACATATGTTGTTAAAGCCATGATCCGAGTGACCTTGAACACATTTTAGCTGTCGCTCGTTCTTTAAAAAGTTATTAACAAAAAAAATTCATCAATAAAACCTAACTTTTGGACACGACTGCGCTCCAATGAAACAAATTCCCTGCTTTATAACAGCGCAAAATATTTTCTTATATAATTTCTTATATAATTTTTGTGCCTTTAGAGCAGAGATATTTTTATTTTTCAAAATATAGAATTTCTATTTTAAAGAAAAAAAAAATTGTTTAAGGTCACTCGGGTGATGATCTTGACAACATATGTCAAGATCAAAGTCCTTGCAGGATAGTTCCTTTATACTGTATAATTATCAAATATCTATTATTGGTCGTTTATTGGCATTACTCAGATTTTTGTATACAAAGTATATTAAATTATGGATACTTATATAGATAGAATATATACCAGAAAGTTTGCAGGTTATTGCCATGTCTTTCTTCATTATTAATACCAACGTTTCGTGAACCATACCGTTCACTTCATCAGGGCGAGGGATGCGCTGATACTGTATCACCCCTCGCCCTGATGAAGTGAACGGTATGGTTCACGAAACCATTGGTTGACATTAATAATGAAGAAAGACACGGCGATAACCCGTAAACCTTCTGATATAATTGAAGAAAATACCCTTGAAAGCCTCAAAAGCGTAAGATAGAATAGGTATATGTTTTTTCTGAATTTCAACATTTTTTAGCTGCAATATCGATAATAATATGTTCCTTATGACTCAAATAGTGATAATAAATCGGGGAAAGTTGAAAAATATATATTATAAATATATAATATATAACTTTTCCCCGTACATATTTTACAAAGAGAAGGCCATCCAATACCAAAACATAAAATAGGTTAGATTTTGTATTTTATATTTAGATTTTATATAGGTTATATTATTTTTGGGAGACAACATGTATTTCCTCCACGTATCATTTAATAACGCGAATCAAGTTCCACCCATCTCCTCCCCCTGCTTCGGGGCGCACGACTTTACGCAAAATAGGTTCCATCCTACTTCCACTTCTATAAAGAAATGAATGTTGTTTTGCGTGGAAAATCATGCGCTACTTAATAGAGAGAGGAAGTAAAGTAAACGTCGCTTCGCATAAGAAGTCAAACGTATGTAATAAATCACTATAGAAGCTGCATTGGAAATAAATGATCAAAAAAGAAAAGGTAAATTATATATTTTTTGAGACCACCACCGGTTTATTATCACTATCTATACCTGAGTCATAAAATTGTTATCAACATTGCAAAAATGTCTTATTATTATTTTGTTTAAAATTTAGAGTGTCGAAATAACAGATAAAGCATTCCATGAAAAATGGTATCGGTTTGGACCATCATTAAAACATATGTTTAGGATGATGATAATGACTAAGAATTTAGAATGTAAACTTTCAGTTTATGACAAATTTAATTTATCTCTGCCTTCATTTATGACGGTAAGACTTCATGTAATATTTATATTGATCACATATGATGATGTCATTCTTATAAATAATTTGCTTATTTCTTTAAAAATTATTTTCACTGTATTATAATATTAATATTATGGGTGTTTTTCTCAAATATTTTATTGTGTTTTTTGTAGATTTTGAATCAGTCATACTCATTTGCACTTTTATGTCTAAAAATGATGTAAAAACAAAGTATATTTCTTGCTTATAAATATTTTAGCACAAAGTGTTTTATGCTTTTTATTTTTTAATGGTATTTTATAAATGCTTGATTATGCATAACTATTTTACGTTATTCTTAGTTTTAATAATTTATAAATGCTCATTTTATTTATATGTATTGTAGATTATTTATTTATTATACTTTACTATAACTACTTATAATATATTTCTCGTTTTAATTTTAAAGAACAGCAAAATTTAATCAAGTTTAATAATTAAGTGAAAATTTAATTATTTGTATAATATACGTTATATGATATTTGGATATAGAGTAATGAAAAAAAAATAAAAATTTTAATTAGCAAATAAAATACGTTTCATATACTTATCACTGTTCACACTAGATGAAATTGATTAATTCAAGTGTCCTTTTTAATAACAGAGAGAAAAATTAATAATATAGTTTTCTATTGAATACATACCCGAAATTTATTTTTTGTTCTGCTATTTTGTAGTTTATTATATTATTATTACATCTTTTACAAATTACCATTTCTAAATTAATTTTAACTTGCTCTAAAAGAGTAACACACACATGAAAAGCATTAACTTTCAAAGTGTAAATTTACTTATAAAATGAAGTGTACTTTTGGACAATTTGTTACCGATGTCATCTGATAATTTACTATTTTCAATATTCTGGCAAATATACTGCGCCATTACTATATATTAGTTACCTATATTGATATTGATTTCTGAATTCGTTCTACGAATACGATACCGAAATGGAAGTATGATTCCCGCGTCTGCATCGTTCTACGATGGACATAGTACCATAAGATAATTATTAGTTTATAGTACAGGGGTAGCTGCAAGAAATTAGTGTTCATATTTATTTTGCGATGAATATAGCGAAAAATACAGTTTTTCGTTAAATTTACCACTATGACTATTTTTATTTATTTATACTATACACTTGTACAATGATTAATGATAGGTTAAAATAATTATAACGAAATAAACACAGACCTTCATTGTGTGTCATATAATTGTGTCCAATGTATTAATAGACATAAAGAAGACATAAAGCATCAAAGAGAATTCTTGAAAATAGTCGAGCCGGTCAGCGTATTTAAAATATGAGAACAGGATAGTCATGCACATACTTCTGCAAAGGGAGAATCATTTACAGTGATAAAATATAAAACAAAAGTTAATGTAAGCCCGAGGCACATTCTTCTAACAGGGACGTATGTTAAAATAATATTTACTTATTACGAGTAAACAACATCAAGAAGATGGACTTCCAAAATGTAAATCTCTTAAATGTTCGTTTAAATATGATCTCAGGCAATTTGTTACCTATGACTAGCGATGGTTCATCGTTTCATATAGCATTGAAAATATATACTACTGTCATATGGATAATTGAACTAATCCAAAGCTGTGCAACAATCTGCGGTTTTGTATTAGTAGCGAATCGCGAGACTCTGCAGAATGCTGGAACAGTCAGTGTCGTGTTAAGCGTTGAAGTGTTTATTTTGCTCACGCGTATGTACAGGAACAGAGATCTAGCAAGTCAATTAATTCAAAAGCTGAATAGCATTCTACGCTCCGGAGATGAGACTATGAAGAACATTGTACATTCAATTCTGAAACCTTTAGAGATTCCACTTGAATTTTACTGCATAGCTGGAACTGGATCTGTAATAGTATGGTGCAGTATGCCACTCATACTAATTTTAAAGAAGAAGTCTTTTCTCTATGAAGATTTTGGAATGATGGCAGCCTTCTCGAAACAACCATTTTCAACAGAAATTTTCGTGCTGGGCAATCTTATCGAAACCATTGCTAGCGCTTTTATATTCCTAAAAAAGGTTTCCTTGAATGTCTATATGATAAATCTTGTATTACTGTTAACAGCACAGTATCGCTACATCGCAGTAAAGCTCGCAACGATATTTCATTGTAGTACTTCACAAAATGAAGATCGTGATGAATTCCAAAAGGAAAATTATTCCATAGATTTATCAATGGAGAAAAAATTAAGAAAGTTATGTCTACATCACAACACTATAATTCTGTAAGTAATCTGTAAATAAGCATTTGCTAACTTTACAATTTGTAACTTTATCCATATGTTAATTTTTCTAAATTATTTTTATATATGTGTAATTCTTGAATTATTTCTCGTCTTAAACTACTGTATCCTTTTCGCCACATTATGTCGGTCTCTCAGAAACTACAAGTTACACAATCTCTAGTAATATCTCTGTTTGCCGACACTGTATATATTCCTTGTCTCAAACAACATCATCTTTATAGGATACAATTATTCCAAAATTATTGTCTTCGTTTTCCCTATGGTGTTAGAAAGTACGATCATGTTACTCCTTGCTTTAAGCGTTCTGGTTGGCTGAATATTTTCCAACGTTTCACAGTTCATTTATGTTGCTTGATTTATAATGTTCTTCGCACCAATACTCCTATAGATATCTTCATGAGCAGTTTTAACGTTGATTCTCATTTAGGTGCTCTGCCTGACACTCGTCAGCAATACCAACTTTCATGTCCTACTCATCACAAATCTAAATTTCAGAGTGCCTTCTCCTACACTATAGCAAAATTTTATAATTATATACGCTCTCTACCGCGACTTTTTGTATTTCGTTCTGAAATTACTCGATACATTGCGTCAAAATTTTAATGTCAGATCAACTGTTCTGTACAATTCTTCATGTTGTTCTCTATGAGTAGCGCATGTTATATTATAACGTTTCTTTCTACTTCACTGTCTTACAGTAATTCGCGTCTTTATGTAATTATAATATTAATTGTTTTAAATTTTATGTTTATAATTTTACTTATTCTAATATATATACAGGTAATATATACAGGTAAAATATAATTAAATATAAATAAAATGCCTATGTAAGCTTCCGCGATTGTTGGTTCGTAAATAATATATTCATAAGGCAATGAAATATAATTCGCAGACAGTTGATTGTAAAAATTTCGATTTTTTATTTAAGTCTTCAATGCAGAAGAGTCAAGTATAAACTATTTGACAATTTACATAATTTTATATAGACATTTTATTTATATTTGACCTTACTTTTACTCTAATATTACTTGAAATGAATCATTTTTTGGTTCTTAATTACTCAATATCTAACGCAAACGTTTTTTTTTTTCAGCACTACGTTGATGTTAAAAAAATTTCTATCCTTTAATATGAGTTTAATATACTTGAATAATATCTTTCTATTTTGTTTTGTCGACGTCATATTCATAAATGCAGTAAGTAAAAACTACGCATACATAACACTAATTATTATTTTAGAAATTTTTTATTACTCGAAGATTAAAATTTAATATTATTTATATTAAACAAAAAATAAATCGAGAAATGTTTATCAAAAAGATAAAGGAAGCAGGCCATATTTAGTCAAGACATATCTTGTTTAATAATATTGTATTATTTTTTGTTTGAACTAGTAATTAAAATTTAATGATAATATTATACATTAAGACTTATATTGATCAAATATCATATAATCCTTATCATTTGTATTAAATATTGATAAATTATTACATACTTTTCTTTATTATGATGTTAATAACGTACATCAAATTTAGATATTATCGGGGGCATTCTTTGAAGGAACTGTGCTTATTATATATCTATGTGGCGCATTAATACAACTTTATATTCTGTGCTTCTGTGTTCATCAATTATTAGAAGCGGTAAGTTTTACTGTTATAGGATTTTACATTGTTCATGTTAAATTATAATATAAGTTAATTGTAATCAATATTTTTGATCCTTTGTGTATTATTATTCTCTGGAAAATTTAGAGTAAAGAAATAACAGATAAAGCATTCCACGAGAAGTGGTATGAATTTGGACCATCGTTGAAATATATATTCAGAATGATTATGGTATCTAATAATTTAAAGACTAAATTATCTATTTCTGAAAAATTCAGTTTATCTCTCCCTTCATTTTTATCGGTAAGATTAATTGTGATAATGATATCTTCAAGTATATTAGACTAATATTCTTAATATTAGGTTGGAAAAAAAATTCTTTTATATACATGTAAAAGGACCCTTCCCTAATTCATTTGTTACGAAAATATTAGTTACAATTATATCATTCGATAAAGCAAAGTTTCAGCTTTAAGAATCTGTCTTTTTTTAATTGCGGTATGATGATTTTTAATGGAGTTATGAGCAATTAAAATCAGCTTCTTTACTTAATTTGCAAATAATTTAAGAAGAAAAAAAACATAAGGACATTTTTAAAAATCAATTTTATGAGAAAAGCTTTAAGTTTTCACGATAGTAAGTAGTCGAAAGTTTTTGCAAATTTTGTTTGGCCATGTAAAAGATCCACTAAGCAAAAAGAAAAATTTTCATCTTTGTCAGAGGTCGTAGTTTCTTATATAATATGTAAAAATTACCAAACTCATAGAAAGTCAAAAAATATAAAAATGTAGATTGTAATAAGGCTCAATAAATTTAAAACTAATGGAGAGAAACAGGGCTACGAGCCAATAAATTCATTAAATTCTTTAATTTATTCTAATATATTGCAAAGAATATCACCTAATTTTGGCGTTTCGTCCCGGCTTCCACTACTGGACTCATCAGTAAGACATTGTAGTGGAAGCCTACCTTATACGCCTGTAAGAGTTATTCAATTGAGATTCTATATAAAGAGATATACGCGTATCAAAACACTTGCGAGAATTTGCGAATATCGATAGATCTCTGATGGCGGATCGACAATTTGATTAAGGGGACGTTATTTTAGATTAATTTAAGTTGCGTTTCAAGACCGACGATTGCTCGGCGCGCAATTTGGGAGAATTTTTCAGATAGGGTTGCGTTTCAAGACCGACGATTGTTGGGGGGCAAGTTGGGGGGGTGGGGGCAATACATATATTACTATGGATAAATATTGCAAAGAATATTACTACGTCAACCCGCCATCAGAGGTCTATCGATATTCGCAAATTCTCGCAAGTGCTTTGATACGCGTATATCTCTTTATACAGAATTTCAATTGAATAACTCTTACAGGCGTATAAGGTAGGCTTCCACTACAATGCCTTATTACTGATGAGTCCAGTAGTGGAAGCCGGGACGAAACGCCAAAATTAGGTGATATTCTTTGCAATATATTAGAATAAATTAAAGAATTTAACGAATTTATTGGCTCGTAGCCCTGTTTGTCTCCATTAGTTTCAAAAAATATAGTAATTTTTTTAAAGATTTCCAAAGATATAGATTTCAAACTTTAAAACCCTTTTCGTGAATTTAAATTTCGTTTATTTTTATCAAATATTGTAAAATAAAGGTCTTTTCCTTATTTGTATATGTAACAAGACTTTTCCAAGTCATGGCCTTGAGTAATCTTTGGAAGTTTTAGCCTGCGCTTGTTATCAGTTTAAAAGTTATTAATAAAATAAGTTTTGCTGTATAAAACAAAAATTGTTTGTTTTAAAATGAATTTTCTACTTTAAAAACACAAATTTTTTCTGAAAACATTATTTTCTTGTATTATTTTTGTTTTTAAAATAGAAAATTTGTAATTTTGTAACAATTTTTTATTTGAGCAAAATCCACTTTACATTTCTCCGTTGTTTATGATGAGCATACAACTTTCCATGCAAAAAGAGAGATCCACCGCATCTCTTCACTGCTTATGAGCGCATAAGTCTTCACGTGAAGTGAGGTTCATCTCACTTTCCTTCCCCCTGCTTAGGATCGCGCAAATTTCCATGCGAAACAAAGTATACTTTATATCTCTCAACTTAGAAAGTTATATGAGCCTTTTGGTACAGAAGAAGGTTTGATGGACATCGCTTTGCGTAGACAATCGTGCAGGGGGAAGATGGAGATATGGAGTTATTTATGATAGTTATAATTAAAAATTTATATAGTTAAATACATATTTATATTATTTGTTAATAATTTTTGAACAAATACAGCGGGCTAAAACTTCCTGGAGATCATTCAAGGCCATGACCTTGATAATATATGTCAAGGTCAAAGTTATTGGAGATAGTCTGTTATTTTCAAAGTTTATCGTTATTATTATTATTAATTTACTTTAATTATTACTTTTTACAAAATTCGAGCTGTTATCTAGAAATACCATTATATAAGCATTATAAGCAACTAATACGCCTAAGTATAATAATATACTCAAGCACATTTTTAAGTATCATTCTAATTTTCAAGTATTGTTTTAGATTTTAAATCAGTCATATTCAATAGCTCTGTTGCTTTTAAAAGTAAAATAAAAATTGACAAGGACGGTGAACATTATTTGCATCTATATCATGTATACACATTTAAAGGGTAATTAAATTTAATTATGTGAACAATTATTGTTGCTAAGATTTATATTATTTATTTCAGAACAAAACACTTTATAAAATATAAGAATGAAAGACTAATACTATTAATAAACAGAACACTTAAGTACTGCACATTACCCAAATATAGACCACGAAAATCATAAAGTTCCATTATCAATATACAATGTCAGAAGTTTTTATCGTTTTTCATCTCTTTGATAAAATCAAATCATTATAATGTTATATATATATATTTTAGCGTGTAAAAGAAAAAGTTAATGGAGAATAGTGTAATATAATATATAGTTTTCTATCTAAATTAAAAAAACTCACCTCAAGCACGATGAGAATTAGCACATTCTGTTTTAATTTACTGTAAACCAAACAGTTGCAGTTTTCCATCTATTGAAGAACGCATAGAATAGCATTAGCACTACGATCCCTTTACTACTGGCAACTCTGCGACATACGTTTGCACGCAATTAATACATAATACCATAAGATAATCATCGCTTTTCAAAGGCATGTGTAGCTATAGGAAAACCAGTGACGTGATCCTCCTTATTCCTGTAATAAACGTAAGAAATCATTTTATATTTACCATCTTTCTTAGTATCATGACACTTATTAATTCCAATATCTTTTCGCAATAAAAGACGGGGCTATTCCAAATAGTCACCCAAAGGTATTGTATATTGTCGACGATATTAATTAAGTTCCATTATATCTACACAATGATCACAGAAGGATGGTTAATAATTACAGAATATTACCGTTTATAGTATATAACATATTATTAAAAACTGGACAATAGAATCATTCTATAAAAATGCTGCAGATTCTGAGAATAGACGGTCATCTCGATGCAGTTTTGAAATGCTAATAGAAGACTCGAGCATTTATATTAGTAAAAAAAAAAGACAGTGAAAGATAAAACCAGAATTAGTGTAGACCCATCAATTTTTACAGATTACGATATCAAAATAACTTTGATTCATCAAGAAAACAAAATCAAAAGCATGAACTTCAGAAATGTAAATCCACTGAATAATAAAGCAAATGTACTTTCAGGCAATCTATTATCAATGTCCGATAATTTACAATTTCCGATATCCTGGCGCATATATTGCCATTGCATTATTAATCGAAATTGTTTATACAATGGCATTAGTTTTTGGGCTTATTCTAATCGAGAGAAAAGTTTAAAAAACGGCACTGTCGCCATCGTGGTTACCGTAGAAGTGAACATGATGGCACATGTCTTTACGTGCATAAAAAGGTGATAATTCGAGTGATCGAGAAGATAAATAACATCCTGCAAGATGACGTCATGCAAAATATTATAAAATCAGTTCTGAAACCAGTTATGATACGTTCAAGATATATGGAGCAGCCAGCGTAATATCCGTTGTTGTGCTGTATTATATCTCGATGCATTTAATATAATACAATGTACTATTTTTATTTTGTATGTATATTTTGAATGATAATTCAGAGAACGTACAGTCATAACATGTACTTACACATATTTAAAGTGATATCTATTGAGTTTCGTCTGTTATACGCATGTTATATCTTTCTCTGTTATTTTTACTTTTAAAATTAATTAAAAGAAGTTAAATTAATTGTAAGCAAATTGTAGTAAATTTATAGATAAATATGTAGCAAATTATAACTATTAATAGTAATAAACTATGTAGATAAAATTTAATACATTCATTATAACATTTTAATTCGTAAAAATAATTAGTATGTATTTATAATTAGGATTAACAGTGAAAGTGAAATGTACAAACAAGCGTTATTACAATACACTAAAAATAAAAAAATGTTTAACACAATATTTTGACAATAACATATATTATGTTATCAATTATAGTATTATATGTATATGTATAATATTACTGATATATTGTAATGTGTTCGTAATACATATAATCCTTTTGCAAAATTTATTACAAAATATATTAATGATATAATAATTTTCATATTAAAATTTTTTTAATATTAAATAATAAATAAAGAGATTTAACAATAATGAACAATTTATTAAGACGGTATTATATGAATATACAACAAGACGTAAAGTTTATAAAGGCCAAATTTTTAATAAATTAAGTCAAAATTTTTTTAAAACTTTGAAAATTAAATCCTTTTATATGTACTAACACACATTAAAAAATGCAAAAGAATTAAAAGTAATTAATTTAAAATAATTGTAGTTTTGTAATTTTTTTAAACTATATGTATTTGTAATAGAAATACTCACTTTAATTGTTATTTTATTGGTAAATAAATATATTTCCTTTTGCAATTTATAAAATGATATTAGCATGTTCACAGTACATATAAATCAATACTCAATTGCTGTCTCAAGAAGAGTATACTAGACTAGTATCATATACTGGTTTTTCTACTTCTTGCTTTGCGATAAAGTACCCCTGAAGTATTAAAGTACCATAAGATAATCGCTGCTCCCAGGATAATTATAAAGTAACTTGTAGTCACGGTCAACCTGTACAAATAAAATGATCATATCGTGACAATCATAAATTTGTCGAGACGATTACAAGCTTCTCTATTTCTTTACAAAAGCTTTTTGTTGATAATAATTTATTTACCACATTTCTAATCTGTCATCATAGAATAAACATTTATAATCATGGTAAATGAAAATGATACGTCCCCCCAATGACAATGCATGTATAGTGCAAACTACAAAGAAATAGAAATTCATGGGGAACAAGATATTCAAAACTGACGATTGGTTGCTATCAACTTTCAATAGTGATTGTAAAGTTCCGTATATATTTCCAAAGAGAAGAATAGAATGTGAGCGATAATAAAAATGTCAATAAAAGGTAAATACAAATATATACCTGGGTATACATTTAAATTCAGTACACAATTTAAACATGATTACTTATATTAAAGACTGAAAGGATTAGCGCTAACATCCAGCTATAACTAATTAAATTATTTCTTAACTAGTATAGGAGACAAATCAACTTCAGAATAAGACATTATTTAATGTATTTTATGAACAAAGAGAAGAAAGAGAATTCGAAAACAAGCTATATATTTTATACAATATTCCATTAATCAGGAAAGATCATTTACTAAAATATGGACTTTCAAAATGTAAATCCATTAAATGTTAAATTAAACAGGTTCTCAGGCAACTTGTTACCAATGACTAGCGACGATTCTCTGTTTCCTGCAGCGTGGAGGATATACAGTGCTGTCATATGGTTAATCGAAACGATTCAAACTACCGCAGTAATTGCTGGAATCTTGATCGTGCCAAGAAATAAGGCTTTGCAGGATGCAACGGTTGGCTTAGTGGTCACCATAGAAGTATTTTTTTTATTAAAGCAAATGTATATGTACAGAGTCCTTGTAACTCAATTAATTCAAAAACTAAATGAAATTCTGTGCTCTGAGGATAACACATTGAAGATCATCGTGAGGTCCACCTTGAAGCCGGTAGAGATTCCGCTCAAATTTTATTGCATTGCTGGGACTGGATCTATATTAGTGTGGTGCTGCATGTCTTTCACGGTGATCTTCGAAAAAAACTATTTTCTCTATGAGGATTACAGACTACCAATAGTTCTTTCAAAACAACCATTCTCGATGGAAATGTTTCTATTGGGAAACTGCATTGCAACTATTGCCAGCGTGTATATGTTTATAAAGAAAGTTGCCTTGGATGTTTATATGATAAATCTTGTGTTGCTGGTAACGGCACAATATCGTTATATTGCTGTGAAGCTCACAACAATATTTCGAGAAAATATTCCACAAGATCAGCATAATAAATTTGTAAAGGAATATTCTACTGTAGATTCATTGGCGGTTCTGATGAAGATGAAGGCGTTATGTCGACATCACAACACTGTGGTTCAGTAAGTAATTGGTGAGCTTTTGCCTGTTTTACAATTAGTTTAATATTTCATCATATATTATTTTTTCGTATTATTGTTATTCGTCTCTTAAGAATATTCTTTAATTTAAAATAAAAGTAATTATATTTTAATAATACTTTAATTTATATATTACTCTTAACTGAACATGTTTCTTTATGTCACTTTATGTGTTCTCTTTCAGAATAACGCTAATGCTAAAAAAATTACTTTCTTTGAATATGAGTCTAATGTATTTGACTAATGTTTTTCTTTTCTGCTTTCTCGATATTATGCTGATAAGTGCAGTGAGTAAGATTTGACAATAGCAATAATACTAAAAATGGTTTTTAGATAATTAAAAATGATACTAATGATAACGTTATCGAAATAGGTATTAGCAAAGACTCCTGTAGAAGGAATTATGATAATTATGTATATATCCGGTGGCTTAGTGCAACTTTATATTTTATGCTCATGCCTTAATCAATTACTGGATGCGGTAAGCTTTACTTTAATATTTATTAGTATTTTTATTACAATTCTTTCTATCTTGTAATGTACGTACCTTTATTTTATTCCGTAATAATAGGTATAATATAACATATTTTTAAGAAGTTTTAAATTACGGTATTATATATAAAAGGATTATGAGAACGAATTATTATTAAGAAATACATAAATTACGTAAACATATAAATAATATTTATAAAATAAAACAAAGTTGTCTGTTTCTAATTAATAATTGTGTTCTCCCCCCTTATGCTTAATTCTTTAAACAATCTATAATCTGTGTAAAAATTTAAAATATATAACTTTATTTGTATTTCTGTATACTACATAAAAGTATTTGAAAATTTTGAATACAATATCTGCATAAATAATTATATATAAATTATTAAATATTAATTATATATTGAATAAAATCGCTTCTATGTATTGTCATCTTTCTCTAAAATTTAGAGTGTAGGAATAACAGATAACGCATTTCATGAGAAATGGTATCAATTTGGACCATCATTAAAAGATATGCTCAGGATGATGATAATAACTAATAATTTAGAGTGCAAACTGTCAATCTCTGAAAGATTTAGTCTATCTCTGCCTTCATTCATGACGGTAAGACTTAATGTACTGCTTATATTGCATATATAATTATATCATTTTTGTAAATAATTTTCTTTGCTCTTGTAGAAGTTATATTGCAGTATATATATGTATATATATAAGTATTAATATTATAAGTTGTCTATTTCTTATAGATCTTGAATCAGTCATACTCGTTCGCACTTTTGTTTCTAAAAATGAAATAAAAACAAGTATGTTTTCCGTTTATTGTAAATATTTTAGCACAAATATTTTGTATTTTCTCAAAGTAAACCTATCCAAGTGTTATACTCTGATTTTAATAAGTTTTGTGTATGTTACAGTCTACATCAAAGTAAAAGATACGTATTTTTTTATACGTGCTTAAAATATTCATGCTAATTTATTGAGCGTTAGTGTATTTCATATTAAAAGCTGGAAAAAGACAAAAAATTATAGATTCCTGCCATACTGAGATAAAGAAATCTGTAATTTTATATTCTAAATAGCTTTGAACACGAAATACACCAGCGCTCAATACATTAGCATGTATATTTTAATCGTGGAAAAGAAATTTTTATTCCATGGAACTACTACAAAGTTGAACAGGAACGTCAAAAACGCTAGTTTTATTGGTAATACTGGCAGCTTCAGCATCTCTTTAATATACGTACTATTAATAAAGTGCAATAATTTCTAAGAAATAAAGAAGTGTCTCTTTAAAAGACCAATGTCACCAACTATTTTCCTCTATTAAATTACTAACGTAATTGCAGACAATACGCTAAAATCTATTATTGCATATATTTCATATGTATGTATATAAACAGTTCTAAAATGTCAAGCAAATTTTTCATTAATATTTAAAATTAAATGTGTAATGTAAATTAAATTAGAAATAGATAGAATCGCGTCCTCTTAAACTTTTATTTGATTTTTTCGTTGTAAATATTTTATTTTTCTTTTCTCTCCATCAAGGACGATATATACAACGAAACATCAAAGCATGGATTTCCAAAATGTGAATTCTCTAAATTATCGGCTGTACATGGTGTCGGGCAACTTGTTACCAATGACCGCTGATAATTCATTGTTTCCAATACTTTGAAAAATATACAGCACTCTGATATAGTCGCTACAAAACTTCTTGAAACATGTGTGTTAATCCCTGGATGTCTTTTTGTACCGAAAAAGAAAGCCATAAAAAATGGTATAATCGATATTGTAATGAAATCGGTATTGTTTTGGAAGTTATTTGTACAATTATACGATTTTGCAACTATAGAGGACTAGTGTAACAGTTAATTCAAGAATTGAATGATGGTTTGAGTGTAAAGGACAAGATGATGAGAAGTACAGTGACAGATATTATCTTAATCAAGACGATTACACAGAAAAAGATATAAAAATTATTGTCGGTATCATAATACAGTCATCCAGTAAGTTGGATTCTTTATAATTTTTGAAAAAAGTTACAAATATCATGTAGCTTTTATTAACTTGAATTTTTTTTATAATGCTCAGTATTTATTTCGATGCAAAATTGAGTTATAAATTGTTATTGAGTTCTACATACGTGGTCTTTTAAAATATATTTTATTGGATTATGTAATTTAAGTTTATTACATTAATTGCTAATATAATAATGATTCTTATTTTATCTTTTGATATTACATCTTATAATCATCTAATTATCTTAAGTAGTCTGTAATAAAATATTAAGCTTTGTGATTAAACAAAAATTGAAGCAGTAAGCGAATAAAATAGTATAAAAAATAAATGTTACAGTAATAGAGAACTGAATGTAGAAATAACGATTTTAATTATTTATAACAATATAGGATGTAAAATTTATAATATTCTCATATCTTGTATTTTAATATGCAATAGATATATTTTCGGTAAATATTTTCAATCAATGAAAATCTTTAATAAAAGAAGACACGTTTTAATTCTTTTTCTTAGATTATGAAAATGTGATTAAACGAAAGTAGCAACTTACATTAGTATTATCTTATATAACATATGAAGAGATGAAATCATTAAGTAGTTCAATGTAGATTTGTATATAATATTTTAATGATAAAAGAAAAGTATAAATGCTTTTCTTTAACATTTCTAAAAATTTATTATTAACGGAATATTAAAAATATATAATAATAAAAACGATAAAAGTAATAGTAAAATAATATAATTTACAATAACAATTTACATTAAGGATCAACTTACAATATATGGAATAAGATGGGAATTGTTAAATTTTGCGCAGACTATACTCTACGCGTGTAGTGCAAATAACTTCATGTTTATGTACGTCATGTAGACTTCTTGTGTAGATCAGTAAGGACTGCAACATTTTTAGATTAAAAAAACGAATGTAAAATGTTCCTAAGAACAGGCAAATATTCTTAGATTAAACACAGTATACTATAAGATAATTATTACTTTATAGCGTACTGATATTTACATACCAATAACCTTCCAGTCGCTGTGGCTGATCGCTGCACAGTGACATTAAAATACATTTCTTCTATATACACTGTCGCGACATGCATTTATAAATTCCTTTATATGTAGCGGATGGCATCTTTCTAATTTCAGCTAATTAAATTACTTCGTTATTATCGATACTATGTCCACAAAGGAAGATACACTCAATTTCAATTATTATAAGAAAAGGAATACGTGTCTATACTTTATGTATACTGTCACAAAGAGGAGAATAATATATATCGATAAGAGGCAGAGGTTAGTAAGGATATTAAGCTTTACTAATAACTTTCAAATATCAACAGAAATATTTTATTCTTCTGGAAAAACGCAACGCATTAACAGAAATGTGAAACAGAGGTAGAGTGTAACATATTTACTAAGAATTGTATATGTTTTTATGATATATAGTTTTGAAGGAAACACTCATCTATATATCCATACACAGTTTGTAATATTGCAGTAACATCACAACTTTCAATTTAATATTATGAACATATTACTGAGATATTACGATGCATTATTATAATATAATATTGCAGCAATTTATTGTATATTCAGACCTTTATGCAAAGTAGTTTATTACAATGTTATTGCAACATTGTACAAATACTATGTGAATACTATGCGATATTACGATTTAGTGAATAGTAATTTTATATATTGCATGGACGCAATAAAAATGCATATGTATATATGCGAAAGATATAGAATAGACGATTTGAAATCTTGTATTATGTTTTTTACTTTACAGAACAATTTCTGTTCGTTATAAAAAACAATACTAAGTTCTCATGGATTTCCAAAGCTTAAATTCCTTCAACGCTCGATTAAATCTGCTTTCGGGCAATTTGTTACCGATGACCCACAATTCATCATTTCCAATATTATGGAAGATATACAGTGCTGTCGTATGGTTATTAGAATTGATTTACACAGTCACATTGATAGTTTCCTTCTTTGTGGTACCGAAAGAGAAATCATTAAACGATGGAGTAGTTGCCCTCATCACCACATTAGAATCAGGTTTGATAGTAGTGCGAATACATATAACACGATCAACACTGCTACAACAAATTATACGAAAAATAAATAAAATTTTAAACATCGAAGACGAAAATATAAAGAATATTGTAATAATGAATTTGAAACCCATGAAGACTCCATTTAAATTATACCTTATGTGTGGCACATTTGCGGTTCTTTTCTGGTTTTGCTCATCGTTTTCGTTGGTATTTGAAAAGAATACTTTCTACTACGTAGATTTTAGATCACCAGCCGTTTATTCCAAGGAGCCATTCTCTATTAATATTTTCTTATTGGGTAGCGTGATAGCAGCAATCAGCAATGTATACATTTTTTTAAAGAAAGTCAGCGTGGATGTTTATACAACACATTTGATATTATTGGTATCTTCGCAATATCAATACATTACTTCTAGACTTGTGTTACTATTTCAAAATAGTAATCATCAACAAGATAGCAGCAGTTTCTCAGAAAATAATTTTAGAGTACATTTCTCCTTAAAAACGGAGTTAAAAAGCTTATGTCAACAACACAATACAATTATACAGTAAGTGCAGTTTTTTAAAATTGTTTAGAAAAATTGCAAATTAATGAAGAAATTTGGATGTCATATGTAAGTAACGTATAATATGGAATTTTGTAATACACTACAAAAAATTGTATTATATTAATATTTTCAGTTATATTATAATGTTATTGATATAGATACATTCTATTTCAGTACAATGTTAATGTTGAAGAAATTGCTATCTCTAAATATCTTCTTAATATACGTGAATAATGTGTTTCGATTTTGCTTTCTTGGTATCATGATAGTTAAAGTGAGTAATAATTGAATCAATTACTTTACAAATGCATTCGCACATTCAAAAGAAATGTTCTGCTTTTCGCGGTTAAAGTACAAGATTTCCGATGCAATTAGTCGTCTATTTCGCTTGTTTGTATCCATCATAAACTGATCCTCTTGAGAAGTGACTTACTTTTGGGCGTCATAAGCGAGTACGGTCAACCAGATTACCGAATATCTTGTAGCGCGCTATGGTAGTTTGGACACCCTTCAACGACATTTTCACTTTTTTGCGATAATCCTATATGACTGACCTTTGTAAAGTTACAATAGCACTTCTCTTATCAATTGAAATTTCTTTAAACTTTACCATATGTTTTCTATCAAATTACTAATTCTCTCACAAAGCCAGTATCAAAGTACTTGTTGAAGCTTCTATGTCATTTTCATTTAGTTTCACCTGCTATTAAGGTTCACCTGCTTTAGCATACACAAACAAGTCCGTAACGCATTTGAAAGTGTTTATATTACCGCAAGCTAATCATAAACACGAGTAGCTACTTACAGAAATTTGAGTACGCACGAAGAACTTTTTTCAAGTGTTCACATAAATATGCACACTACTCAAATTTAATTATTTTACCTCTCTCTCTGACACATTTAGACCTAGGCATATATGTATTTTTTAAATACTTAATGGGATAATAATATAAACGCGGTAAATATAAAATAAAATACTATAGAAGCGAAAAATTCTATTTAAGCACATTTCAATGCTACTCAAAGCAGTGTAATCACATTTCAAAATGAACAGAAAATAGGCTTTTTAAAACCCAGAAAGTACACTCTAAAATAATTTTAAAATCTCCAGGAGATTTTTCAATTCAATTCGAATACTCCTTTTTATACAATGGAGTTTTTCTTGCGCGTACTTATACCTCTCAGCATATCTTTCTATTTCAAGAAGCTATTCAAATTAATGGAATTCTGTAGAAGAACTTACTATTTATAATAGTTTGTGCATCTACTTTTTTATAAATAAATACATGTTATAAATGCTGTCGTATTTGTTTCACATAAAATTTCTTGCTTAGAAGAAATATGAAGAATTTTCCGCTTATTAGTAAAATATTTTCTTTGAGGTGCATGATTATTATTACATGTAAATAACAAAAAATATTATTAAACATTAAATAGTAAATCTCTAATATTATTAAATGATTTCAAATTACTATTAGTTATAGCAGCAATGTTTATCAAACCTCAGATACCGGTGTCTTTCATAGAAGGATTTATGGTATTTATATACGCATGCGGTACAATATCGCAGTTCTACATATTGTGTGCTTCTTTCCAAAAATTATCAGAAGCAGTAAGTTGTTATAACACGTATTGATTACCATTGTAATATAAATTCATTAATAATTTTTTGATTGTAGAAAATATTTCAAAGTGACTTGTAATATCTTTACGCTAATAATTCAACTGTTAATCTTGTTAAACATGTTTGATTAGCAGCGTTAAAAATATTTTATTAATATAATAAATATGAATTAAACTTACAGTTATATACAATTTATAAACATGAAAATGAGCATATTATCAATATATATAATATTATAAATATAAATTATAAAATGTATTATTTTGTTTAGAGTTCAGAGATAACGGATAAAGCATTTCACGAAAACTGGTATCAATTCAGTTTGTCCATCCAACGTATATTCTTAATGATAATAATTAGCAATAATATAGATATTAAACTGTCGTTATATGAAAGATTTAATTTATCCTTGCCTTCATTCATGTCGGTAAGATATATGATTAATATGTGTATGATTAATATGTGTTATTATATAATCACATTAATAATTTTTTGTTAGTCAAGGTTTTAAAAGTAAAAGAGATAATTTGATATAATTTTCAAATATCTTTTAGGTTCTGAATCAATCGTATTCTATCTTTCTTTTGATTTTAAGAATGAACTAAGAAATGGCGAAGGTAATAACATACTGTATGTTGCTAAAATATAGTAACGTTATAGAAGTAGAAAATTGTTTAACTTTTATTAAAATTTATGAACTTCACTTTATTAAAATACAGATACAATTACTCATCAAATAGGAATTAATAAATATATTTATTATTATACTTGTAAATCGAAAAATTAATGTTTAAATTTGATTATAAGTAATATTAGTTAAAAATATTGTATTCTTATATTGTAGAATTTAGAATAAATTAAAGTGTACAAAGGTATATTAAGATATATTTATTTAAAAAATTAATAGTTTATAAGATATTGCATAATTTAAAATATGCTACAATAAAATAAACATAAAGTATCTTATTAAGCTATTGATTTTTTTTCAATGTTTCGATGTTAATTTATTTATATGTATAATAATAATGGGAATTATATTTTGAACAAAAAAAAAACATAAATTTCCATTTTTTAAAAATAGTAATAATTTCTGTGATTTAAAAACAAAGATATAAACAAATTAGTTCTCGAGATAAGTTGCAAGAATATGCAATAAAAAATAAAGGATTCCGTAAAAAAGAAATCACTGATTACATTGATCTAACATTAAGATCACATCAACTATATATTTTTATCATATGTCCTACAACTTTTGTATAAAACATTTTTTCACGTCTAAAACTTTTTTACAAAGTATAGAGTCTGGGTGGGATTTTATAGATACGCTGTACATATGTTAATATCATATATCTGCATCATTATTATTGAATAAAATGTATTTATATGATATAGCAAAAAGATAAATTTAAATAGCAACAAAAAGTAAAAATATATGGTAATATGCAAATCCCTAAAGTGTAATGCGATTTATATTTTTACTTTATGACAATTCCAAACATATGAAAAATTTTAAACTTATAATATCAAATACTTTACATCTTTAATGATATTTAATAAATATATTACCATGTTATATAACACATATATTTGCCGAAATCAATTAATTTCTTTAACACTTTAAATTAATTCATTAGATGTGTTACAATTTTTTGTTAATGACATACGAGTAACTTACCGTCAGAAACTACGACTTTTCTGGACTTTTCTAGATAACGCAGTAAAGATCAACAATCAGCAATAAGATACTGACCACTTTATAGTCTAGTGTTAATTACAAGGAATTTTACGGTTGCTTTTAGCTTTGTGTTTAATGAAGAAATAAACCCTGTGGAATTATACCAATTCTTTGTGAACTATCTCATTCCCTATGATAATAGTATAAGTACAAGAGAATACTTTCTAAGTTATAATGTACCAAGTAATTTGTAAAATATAGGTAATAATTACTGTAGAACTTGGACATTGTCGTGGGGAGAAATCATTACTTATCATCACAAGACTATGATATATTTACAGAAGTTAACAGAAAGCAGAATATCAAGAAGAATAATAAATTGCTCAAATTTTGAGAGAGCAGCTTTTAATCCTGGTAGAAAAGTCATACATTGTCTTCTAGACGCAGAAAGGAACGCGAGCGAACAAAGGTAAATACATATGTGGAGACACATTTTCTTCTTTTTCTTTACACTATTGATTTCCCTCACGCAATTGATTTATGAAGTTCTATAGGTATGAAGTCCTATAGACTTTTTCAATAACCCTTACTAATAGATGATAAGTATATTATAAAGAAATATCACGCAAACATTATTGATTTAAATACATCAAGATTTCTTACAAGAGGAAGATCATCGATGATACTGACGTACGTTTGTTTTTAGATAGTATTTCTTAAACAAAAGCTAAAAATAAAACTTTAGAAATATAAATATAATTATTAAATTATATAATAGTTTTTATAATACTGTTTACAATTTTGCAATAATTGTTTTTTCATAAGATAAACAAAAATGTGTTTTTGACAAAATAGCCTCCAAACTATCAGGAGACGCGGTAGCGTCTCCGGCCATGTTCAAAAACTCTGAGACGCTACAAGTCTCTTATCCCGATAGACAATAATGTCATATATATTCTTTTTCTTTCACAGAGGTAATTTATACAAAATACCTGTAATTGAATGTATATAAACTTTTCTAGAATTTCACTTTGATATAAAATATTTTTTTTATTTATATACATACATGCATATACCTTATGCTGTTCTGCAAGAAGCAAACACGTAACGCGATAGTTTTTCTTTTTCGTGTTTTCTCGAAAATATAAAATTACCTTCAGCTCCGATAGCACTATTGACACTACAATACTACAATGCAAGATAATGAAGATTATTAGTTAGCTTATGGCTTCTCTTACAGGGAGGTGTGTCGATTTACACTGAACCCCTATTTTATATTTAGAACTATGTACGTATATATTATTTAGTTGTATACATATCATGAAAATATAAAAAAAAATGTAAATATATAAAATTGATTTAGGAAGTTGCAAACATAAAACGTAATATTAATGATATTGTCATTGTTATTTAAATTACGCAATGTGTGTCTAGAAACAAGCAACAAATACATATAAAGTAAAAATTATGAATTTTTACTTCTTTTATTTAAACAAGTTATGTTTTTATCAATATTAAAGGGGGATGCTGAAGCCGTCTGCATTATAGATAAAACTAGCATTTTTGATGTTTTCGTTCCTGTCCAATTTCTTCATAATATGTAGTTTCACAAAATAAAAGTTTCTTTTTCACAATTAAAATATTCATACTATAATGTATTGAATGTCAGTGTACTTCGTGTTAAAAGCTGGAAAAAATAAAAAAATGACAGATTTCTTTATCCATTTCTAGATTTAGCATTGATCGCTATACTGATTGTGAGATAAATTAGATACAGAAATCTGTTATTTTTTTCAGCTTTGACCACAAAATACACCAGCGCTTAGCATGTATATTTTAATTTTAAAAAAGAAACTTTTATTCTGTGAAACTATTATATTATGGAGAAATTGGACAGGAACGAAAACGTCTAGTTTTATCGGTAATACAAGTAGCTCCGACATCTCCTTATCTTAATACACATATTATCAATAAAGTGCAATAATTTTTAATGAATAAAGGTGTGTCTCTTTAGGAGACCTATGTCACTACCAGCGATTTTCCTCTATTAAATTACTGACGTAATTACAGACAATTAATTAAAATCTATTATTGTATATATTTCATATGTAATGTATATAAACAGTTTTAAAATGTAAAGCAAATTTTTATTATTAATATTTCAAATTAAATGTGTAATGTAAATTAAATTATAAATAAGTAGAATCGTCCTGTTAAACTTTCATTCGATTCTTTCTCGTTGTAAATCTTCTATTTTTTTAGTTCTCCATCAAGAACGATATACTACAAAAACAGTAAAGCATGGATTTCCAAAATGTGAATTCTCTAAATTATCGGCTGAACATGGTGTCGGGCAACTTGTTACCAATGACCGCTGACAATTCGTCATTTCCAATATTTTGGAAAATGTACAGCACTCTGATATGGTTGCTCGAAATACTTCAAACATGTGTGTTAATTCCTGGGTGTCTTTTTGTACCGAAAAAGAAAGCTCTGAAAGATGGCGTAATCGGTATTGTGGTTGGTATGGAAGTTATTTGTACAATTATACGAATTTGCAAATATAGAGGACTAGTGCAACAGTTAATTCAGAAATTTAATGATATTCTGAGAGTGGAGGACAAAATGATGAGAAATATAGTGACAGAGACTATAAAGTCGATGGAGATTCCTCTTAAATTTTACTGGTCAGCAGGTGTGATTTCCATAATAATATGGAGTAGTGAACCGTTTATGTTGGTGTTTCGAAAAAATTCCTTTTTCTATGTAGATTATAAAATGCCAGTTGTTTATACCAAAGAGCCATTCACAACTAGTATATTTGTGGTTGGAAATGTTATTGCAATGATCAGCAGCGCATATATTTTTACAAAAAAAGTTGGTGCGGATAGCTATATAATAAATCTGCTACTACTAATAACGGCACAATATAAATACATTGCATTAAAACTATCGACGATATTTCAAGATAAATTGCTTCAAAATGATCATAGGAAGTTCGATACGGCGAAGTGTCATTTTAATAAAGATGATTATGCAGAAAAAGAAATAAAAATTTTATGTCAGCATCATAATACAGTTATCCAGTAAGATGGATTTTTTAATTTTCGAAAAAAGTTACGAGTACCAAAGCCTTTTAACAAATTGAATTTATTTATAGTGTTCAATACTATTTGATTCGATATGACATAGACTTATAATGTTTGATACTTTAATTAAATATATAATTGCAATTGTTACGAAATTCTACATGTGTGTGTTCAAGATCTTTTAAAATATTGTATCACAATACGTAATTTAAATTTATTGTCTTAATTAACTTAATAACAATAATTATTCTTATTTTATTTTTTAATATATAACATCTTATTATAATTCTGTGATAATTTTTGTTTTAGATTAATGTTAATGTTAAGAAAATTACTGTCTCCAAACATCAGTTTAATATATCTAATAAGCATTTTTCGGTTCTGTTGCATTTCCATTATGGTAATTTCAGTGAGTAATAATCTCTAATACTAAATACTGTCAAAGAGAGAGAGAGAGAGAGAGAGAGAGAGAGAGAGAGAGAGAGAGAGAGAGAGAATATTTTACTTATAAATCTAAAGAGATTATAATATTATTATTGCTTTAGAAGATACTTTCTTCAGAGATGCCAAAGAATTTGTGGATTATCAATACCTGTTATCAGTGAACTTCTCGGTCTGATAAAGAGAATGGTAAGATTCATAAAACGTTGACATTAGCAATGAATCATAACACAGCGATAACTCGCAAACTCTTTATCATCTCTAAAGAAAGTATCCGTGAAAGCATTATCATCTCAAAAGTATTATAGATATTATTATTACATTTTATTAGTCAGTACCTATCTTACGGATATATCTTTACTGGAAAAACTTTAGATACCATCACAAACTTTATGGGAAGGATGCTCGGTTACTATGTACGGAATAGGTGGAATAGTGCAGCTCTACATAATATGTTCTTGTATGCAACAACTATTAGATGCGGTAGGCTTTGTTGCAATCCACATTTTTATATGTGTACATTATGTACAAAGAAGGATTGAACTAAGAAAGGTTTATAATTAATAAAAATATATTATTATCTCTTCTTTTCCATTCCTAATCAAGAGTGTTAATATAACGGACTATGCATTTCATGAAAAATGGTACCAATATGGAAAGAATATAAAACATACATTTATGTTTTTGATAATGGCTAATAATTTAGAAATTAAACTGTCAACATTTGAAAAATACAATCTGTCTCTGTCTTCATTTATGATGGTGAGTTTTAAATTTTCTTTCCATATATCGTTAATATATTTAATATTCTATTTATACTTTAAGACATTCTAAAATATATATATATTAGAAACTTTTTAATAAATATTTTAGATTCTAAATCAGTCGTATTCAATTGCGCTTTTATTATTAAAAACTAATTGATAGATGAGTTGTTTTGTGCAGATTTTACATACAGTAAATATACTTTTTATAATATAAATGAAATGTAAAGGTTAATATTGGTTTGTGAAACTAACTTCTATTATCTTAAAGTACGTTATCTTTGTTTCAGTAAAAATAATATTACTATATGTCATAATGTATTAAACTTGGTAATTGAATGAAAATGTAAACATTGTGCAAGTATTAAGATAAATGTAGTATAAAATTTCACTGTAATAGAGAAATGAGAAATTATATATATATATATATATATAATGATTTTTACCTATAACAATAAAAAACCTTAAATTTTATAGTAACATCTCATATCTTAATTAAAACAACAGTATAAATTTTCTTTTAATAAAAATTATTACTAAAAAGGTATTTTATAATGCTATCTCCTCTTTCCTGTCTCTCTCTCTATCTCTTTGTTAATATTTCTATAAATGTATCATTAACAGAACATTGAGTAGCGATTAAACAAAAATAGCAGCTTACATTATAAAGAATAAGAATCAGTCTATGACATACGAAGATGAAATCATGGAAGATTGACGGCAAGTCATGTCAGAATATATTATAATACATAATTATTTTTTGGATTTTATGATATTAAAAAAAAAACAACGTTTTTAGAATGCATAATATATTATAAGATAAATTCACTTTATAACATTATTGATAATTACAAGTATGATTATTGGATAATTACAGTATAAATTATTATTTATTATCATGAAATCTTATATATCTTTTTCGAGTAGTATGTCACTCGCGAGTCAACAATTTTTAACGTTAGTAACGTTATAAATTATAATAGAATCAAATGCAAATATTAATGACGTACATGAAATCGTATGAATAACGTATCAACAGAACCACTAAAAATAAAGAATGCGAGTCAACGGAAGTCGATGCGAGTCGTAATCTGGCGCTTCATCATTATAACGTTTGAAATCGATTGCAATCATTTGCTAATGTTAATATGACTCGCTTTGACTTGAGAGTGACATGCCCCTCGATTTTTTGTATTCGTACGTAAGGCATTCCACATAAAACGTTTGTTTATAACTTCTTTATGACAGTGGACAAACGATTCCAGTATATAATTTATAGATCAAACGAACTTACTTAGTGAAGTTCGATCATAATTATGCCAATGGGTCTCGTCCGGATGGAAAACCAATGAAAAGTGAAAACTAATTAACAAGATATTAATCGGTGTTGATGACTATATAGATCGTCCGACATGTAATGCAAAAATAAGAAATATTTGCGACAATAGCGAAAGCAAAATAAAAAGCATCACTTATAAACAGATTCACATATAACTGGTTTAACAATAAAATGTCATTTTGTAAATAGTTTAAATATTAATTGTTGTGACTGTATACTAATGACAGCATGTCAAGAGAAGCGCCCGGCCGAGGATATAGCCTCGTCCACTCCTAACTAGCTATTTTCTCTTTCCATGACGAAATAAAAAACTGCGTAGCTGAGAATTAAGAGCTAATTATGAGCTTTCAAATCCTGCAAAAAAACTGTTTTGTTTTTTCCGATTAGCAGGAATCTTAATTCAAAGATGAGAGAGAAGGGCTGAATAAACGTTTACTCAGTCCGCTCATCTCTTAAAATTAAAAATAGGAAATTGCTCGTAGACTCAGAATTTACAGCTCGTTATGATTTTAAATTAATGATGATTTTCTATCAAAAAATAAAAATTGAGGAGGACAAACCTGAAGTATCAGCTTGTAATTTGAATAATCAATTTGTGGATAAGCCTCCTTTAAAACTTTTAAGTTTTATGATAATGTTTCGTAGAGAGAGAGAGAGAGAGAGAGAGATATATTAAACTGGATTAATCTGTAAACTCAAGTCTACAAAGTAGTTCGCGTTTGGACAGGATCTTCGATACCTTACCATGTTGTTGACGAAGTACTATAAGATAATCGTACTTTCAAAGTAATGATAATTAGAAGGAAGTTTAATAGCCGTTCACATCTTCACAATAAACATAATGAAAAGGGCACAATACTATAAATTGTCCTATATTATAGCGACATTTAGTCATGAATTTCTACATTTGCCTACAATAATAAAAGGCTATCTCTAAATTTTTATTATCGATATTATTGATGTTTGCTTTTGTCCACGTGCTTATAATTGCGATTAGAAGTAGTAGAATGTCTTCTGCCTTTGTATGCTAACGTAAAATATACTACTGGTATCCGAGTAGGGAAAAGTAATTAAAGAGAAATAATGAATGTGTGTGACTGTGGACCTACGATCAGTTAAAAGCGGCTTTTAAAACATAATAATAGAGCGACGTATAGGAGGTATCGGTCTGAATCGAAAAATAGTTTTTGTGATGATCATATAAAATAGAATAAATAGCATTTATGTTGACTCTGTATATTTAATATGCAATATGTAGTATAGCATCGAGGTAAGTAAACTATCCAGATATTACAAATATTAAAAGAAGTCCATTCTCCAATTATAACGAAGAGAAGAATATATACCAAAGATATGGATTTTGAAACCGTAAATCTCCTGAACGTTCGCTTAAATGCATTCTCGGGTAACTTGTTGCCATTAAGGCCAGGTGATTCGCGATTTCCGATAACGTGGAAGATATACAGTGCCTTGACATGGCTGATTGAAATAATTCAAATAATTGTATTAATTCCCGGACTGATTTTGGTGCCACGAGAGAAAGCTCTAAAAGACGGTACAGTTCTCTGCGTAACTACCATAGAGATGTTTTTTATGGCCGCGCGGATTTACTCACGCAGGCAGCTGGTGAATCAAGTGATCCAAAAATTAAACGATATTCTGCGTTTTTCGGACGAGACTATGAAGAATATTGTGACAACGACTCTGAAGCCTATGGAGAATCCACTTAAGTTTTACTGGCTGTCTGGCTGGTTGGGTGTCTTCGTATGGAATTGCGTAACGTTTCTATTGATTTTTAAACAGATTTCTTTTTTTTACGAGGATTATAGAATACCAGCAGTCTTCTCCAAGCAACCCTTTTCACTTAATGTCTTCCTATTGGGCAGCATTTTCATATTATTCGGTAACATGTATGTTTTTATAAAGAAAGTCGGGATAGACGTTTATATGATACATCTTGTGCTACTGATAACGGCGCAGTATCGATATATTGCCATAAAACTCGCGGTAATATTTCGAGACGGAAATTTGCTAAGTAAGTTCGATGAATCTCATCAGAAATACTGCTCTGAAATAGATCAATGGGTAAAAAAAGAAATGATAGCATTATGTCGACATCACAGAGATGTTGTTCAGTAAGTAGTCAAGAAAATTTTAACAAAATTTGTTGCCTAAAAAAAAAAATCTTGTACATATTATATATAAATACATCGATAATATAATTATTGAAGAAATTTGGAACCCAAAAATAACAGAAGTTTTTTTTTTAATTTTTATTTTTAAAAATCTAAAAAAGAAAACTTCTGTAATATGCAGATCTACATTTAATCGTGTTATTATTATTGTTGTTATTGTGTCATATACTTAAAATAGTTATATTTATAATTAAATATAATGATTTTGATCGATATTTATAATAAGTTGAAAAACTTTTCATTATTTATGAAATCTCGTAGGTTGATACAATATAAGGAAAAAAGATTTTAGCGATTTGTAAAATTTATATATACGAGTACTTTAAATAAATTCTAATATATAGAGTGTCCCAAAATGCTCGTGGGTCTTTTCCCCGGTAGATTCTGTGGAACTATTTTGATAAGTTCATAATATTTATTTATTTGTTTTATTTTTATTTTTATTTTATTTTATTTTATTCATTTATTTTTATATATTTGTAAGAAAATTCTATTTGTAGAAAAATATTATCATTATTAAAATAAACATATCAAAATCGATAAAACTATATTAATAAAATTATTAATAATAATACTATTAATGCTTTGTACAATAAGAAACCGAATTTCGACGGTTAGACATTTTGCAACAATTGTCTCAATTATATTAATATTTAACAGCGAGTCAATGTACAAGAATTAAGTCTATAATATTGTATTAGTTTCTTCCGAGACATTTTTCTCAGTATGCCGGGGACCTTCGAGCATTTTGGGACATCCAATTAATAAATATTTTATAATATCTTATTTGTACACGCATTTAATTTTAGCTTATCGTCTATGTTAAAGAAATTATTGTCTTTGAACTTCAGTATGATCTATGTGAACAATGTTTTAAGATTTTGCTTCATTGGTATCATGCTGAGTACAGTAAGTAACAAATATGTTAATTATTATAATATTAATTACTATATATTTACAGTTAATACATGTATTATAAATGCATTATAGCTATTGGTTTGTTTATATATATTATATACAGGGTGTCTCAAAATTCATCTAACAGATTTCGTGGACAGGTAGAGCGAACTAAACTGACATAAGCTGGTCGGCCGCGCACCTCCCGCCACACTATTTTGCTATTAACATTTTTTATTCAGTTTCTCATGAGGAACACGTATATGCTCCTCTGATAAGTCTGGCTGACCGTGATATACAAGATGTTCGGAATTTAACTGTCAAAACTTCATTAACATGTACAGGGTGCGTCACCAAAATCTGGACAAATTGAACAATTTCTTTAAACAAAATGTTTTTAATGAAAAATTAAATATTACAAAAAATCTTTTTACGTGACATTTGGGGGATCCCTATAGAGCATAATTATTCAATATATCCCCCATTAGTTTGAATGACGGCCTCTATTCTCGGTTTAAAGCGTTCGCACGCACGCTGTAATGTAGCGCTGTCCAGGCCGACGAATGCTGCCTCAATAGCAGTCCTTAATGACGTCACATTAGAATGCCGAGATTTGTTACTGACCCTTTCAACTACGCTCCATACGTAGTAGTCCAAAGGATTTAAATTTGGGCTTTTATATTAAATTTAGATTTTTGTTTTATTGTTAGAATGTTTCAAAGAATCCAGAAATAATAATAGAAATTATAAAAGCAAAATATAATTTTAGACTTTGACTATTGACTTTTTAGTCTATAATTGAAAAAATTATTGCAGCCTCTACATTTTTGTATTAGAATTTTTATTTTTACTTTACCTCTAGAATATGCTATAAAAATCTTGAATATACTGTAAAAGTACTGTACGGTGCAGTGGTAACGAGACACCCTGTATATACACACACACACCTGTATAGTATACAGGTATACATATAAGTTTTATATTAAATAATATTTTTGTATTTTTTTTCTAAGGTATCTTCGACGACTATTCCGGAAGCTCTTTCGATTATTATGTACGCGTGTGGCTCAATAGTTCAATTTTACCTGTTGTGTTCTTGCGTTCAACAATTACTAGACGCGGTAAGTTGTAATTTAATTTAAAAAAATCTTATAAAGAGGTAAATAAAAGAAATGTATACTTAATACATAAAATACATCATTCAAGCAAATTATTGTTAAACATAAATTGATTTAAATCTTTACTATTATTATATGTTTAATTTAGAGTCGACAAATGACAAATAAAGCATTTCATGAAAAGTGGTATCAGTTTGGACCATCTGTAAAACGTATATTTATGTTGATGATATTAGGTAACAATTTAGAATGCAAGCTCTCAACGTGCGACAAGTTTAATTTGTCGCTACCCTCATTTATGGCAGTACGAGTATTTTTTATATTTTCACAAGTAAAGGTATTATTTAAAAATTATTTGTTTTAAATTTTTTCTAATGATTTTTTTAGATTTTAAATCAATCGTATACGATTGCTCTTCTACTCTTACGGGTACATGAGTAACATTAAAAGTATTTGTAGTAGGTTACTTTTAAATGCGGCATTTTTCTGAAGTCATACTTATTTTTCAAATTAATGGTAATAAAATTTTGAATAATTTAATTAAAATTAGTAAAGTTATGTAAGAAATATGTGCAATTATTATAATATAGTTTCATTAAGATATTATTAAAAAATAATAAAAACATAGAAATTATAAATGGCGTTGCAGATTAAATTTTTTAGCGATTTATGTGTACATATAATATATATATATATATATTCATGGAATAAATGTACACTAAAAAGAAGTTTACTTGTTAGTGATATTTTGTTAAAAATATTAATATAGTAAATATTTCTTTGTATCAATATTTATTCAAACGAAAGAAAATATTTATTTGCAATATAAGAAAATGTTTACTTATAATTAATATTATTCCAAAATAAATATTACTTATATTTAGAAAATTTTTTTATTGTACGGGAGGATCTCGTTTGCCTACAAATTCATTGCCTACTGCTCCCTTTCAACTATTTCACAGATTCCACCGCTCATCAGCCATTAGTATATAGTGAATGATAATTGAATCATTGAATTATTTGCAAAAAGAATTGTGCACACTTTCAAATGAGATAAATTATAGATATTTCTGACCACAGCATACGCAGCTAGAGCCATCTAAACGTGAACAAACAGCGGCTTTTAATGCAACCCCCTAATAGTTTAATATATCATAAATTAATATATATTTTGCGATTAACGTGCTTTACACAATATTTTTTTAAATTCGGTAAATTCGTTGAATTTCTGCTTCTTTATAGTAAAGAACTGCTTCTACATAATGCAATGCAAATTAGAACAAAATCTATCAACAGGCGTCGTAGTGTCTTCGCACTACGACAGGACAAAATCGGATATATCATATTTTTATGTACACTATAAAAAACTTATTAAAAAAATATAAAGATAATATAATCATTGCTGCAATAAACCGTCATTGTAACATTTATTTATAAAAACCTCTTTATTTTCTACACATTATAGAGGAGTATACACATTTATCGTTTAACAAGAAACATATGCTGAATTATGATAATTAGTTAATCTACCACTCTAAGCAATAATTATAAAATAATTATCAATAATTACGAAGACACAAACGTCATTGATATACAGGGTGATTCAGTTCACCCGCAGGAGTCGGCACGTATATTCCTCATAAAGAAATGAGTTGAAAATGTTAATAGCAAAATGTTGTGGCATCAAGTTTTCAAACAGTGAGCATTTGAATAACCAATTACAGAGCATGAAATTCGCGTAGGCAGGAGCGACACAACTAAGCGGTCGACCGCGCGAACGTTTTAACAGCACAGTACAGAACGAGTACCTATTGCAAAGGTTCGTGAAAAATCTTTATATTAACTGTAGTATTCTTAAATTGAGTCCAATTTAATTGATGAGAAGTAATATCAATTGCAAATTCGATGCAACGATATAATTAAACATTTTTTCAATATTATTAAAAATTTTATTAATAATATTTTATCAATATAGTCAAGTGCTATTTTAATTTAAGAATTATTAAAAAATATAATAAAAAATATACTGGTAAACATCTTAAATATTATATGTACAAAACTTTATTCTGTAAAGTAAAATTCATAATTTTTTATTTCAGAAAAAAGAAAATATGAGGAAATAATGATTAGTAACCATATTGAAATGTAAATTTAATTAGTGGATATTTTATATACAAACAACATAGAGAAAGATAAAAAAGATCGATTACAATAATAACGGCGTGTAGTGTGTTTAAAATAAACTTTTTCATGCGAATGTTATTAAAATCTTTTGTTAAATTAATGTATGTACAAAGCATCTTATATATCTAAATAACTTTAATCTTTTGTTATGATAAATATAGTCACACAAAAATTGTTGTATAGAAGATACTAAGTGTATAAAAGATATTTATTAACATAGCGTATCCTAAATTAATAGATGTTGATATTAATAGAGTTGTATCATGAAACAATTGCGGAATAGAAGAGAATTAAAATTTCTCTTTTAATGGTTATATATATATATAAATTTAATATAAGAGCCAAATTAAACAATTTTAATTTTTATAAAAATTTATTTGTGATGCATAAAAATATAAATTGCTTTACAATATATTATTTATATAGTTAGGTAATAAAGAATAAATATTTCATCAATTTGCCCTGTAAAAACAAAAAATTATAGATTATAGTAAATTTAGAAAAAACATATTTATAAACTACATTTACAAAATTTCTTATATTGTCTATAAAAGAGTAAATATATTTATTGTTAATAAATATGTGATATATGGTGGGAGTTCACAATTTATGTTTTGCGAAATGTATTTATATGACTATATTTATCTTCTGATAAATCTATATATATTCCGAGTATCCTTTATCATTTATAAACAACGCTTTTACATAAGTGAATAATCTTATATCTACATACATTTGTCTTTAAGACTCATCTCAGTTATATTAAATCGTAACGTCATAAGCGAGAAATGCTATTCAAGAAAAATCACCGTGTCATTTCTCGCATATGATATCACAATTCAATACGATTAAAATGACACTACTCAGGAGCATTAAGTTTTTTGCTATTTCATATATTTATTAATAGAAATGCAACGTAACAAACTACTTTATAATTTCATTGTGTTAATCCGACCGTCCATTTGTTTGCAAAATAAATTCTATGTTCGATAACAGAACCCAACTACTTTAACTCCATCGAAGCAAAATATGAAAAAAATCAGTTAAAGGAGTCAAAACTCAAGATCAGTAAAATTTTTAGTAATATAAACAAGTTAACTATTTTAAAACCTTTCGCTGCAGTACTTTATTATATTTATTGCAATAGTTTATTTTGACGAAATAAAATCATCTAATTTGGGAGCGCATTTTGAAATGCAAAAGCGAATCAAACTTTTGAATTAATCACTGTTTTATGATCATATATTTTCATTCCCACAATAACATAAAATTTTTAAGTAAGCATTGCTAAAATTACACATTTTCAACATCAAATAGACATATAAACAAATTATTTTCTTTTTAAAATTAAACATTCATGATAATATTAAATGTAGAACATTCATGTACATAAAAAAATCTAAAATTACGTTTTTATAGTCTTCATTGTGAAAAAATTTTATGTAAAGAAAACTTCATGCTTTTTTTGAAAAATTATTTTATATGTTTTGATATTAAAAAATTGTTGCAATATTGCATTATCGAATACAATTTATGTAACCGTTCTACACAAAGCACAATTGAATTATAAGGTGCTAGAGTAATATTCATAAATTATGAAAAATATTATTAATATATATAATTTTAATAATTAATAATTTTATTAATAACTGTAATAATTATATTCATATATGTGTATATATGTATATATAATTATTACAATTACAGATTACAATTTGTTTGCTTCGCGTATACGTTCAAATAAACCCAAAATTGACATTTATTTTTATTTATTTATCACAAATAAACCCGAAAACTGCTTTGTAGATCTGGATGATTTTGTTTTGCATCGTAGTGTTTTTCTCCGCAAATACTTCCGCCGCTTCTGATCGTCTCGGCATCCCGTTGCGAAGAACTCTATACTAGTACCATGACCGATATTTTCGCCATTTTTTAATATGTTTTGTACATTTGCACTGTACATACAGTCGTTTCGAAGTTGTCGTAAATCATAGTGTGATGTCTGAAATTAATCGTACAATGAATAAGAATGAGATATATGAGAAACTTATTTCTCATTTTTTGTTTTCATTTGTTATAAGTGTTAATTACCAAAATTTTTTCTTATAAATTTTTTTTTTAAATAATGGGATTTTAGATCTGAGAAAAAGAACATAGTAATTATTAAAAAATTTTTATAATATTTCAAATAAAAATAAAAATTAGGTGTTTGATACAACAATTTGAAATGTTTTACATATTGAAATTATTTTGTTAAAAACTGTTTCGTACAGTTCTTAATTGCACGATGTAATGAGCACCGTTAAACTTTTTTAAACATATATTATAGTTTATATCACATTATAGTTTTAAAGTCTAAGAAACTATGAAATAATTGATGTAATAATTAAGATAACAAAAATATTTAATAGATACTATTTAAAAAAATATTTATAATATTCTTATTTTTTACACAGTGTTACAATGATAATTCTATTAACAATTAAAACAGATGCAATATTAGAAACTGAAATTTTTAAATATTTCTTTTAAAACGACATTTTTATGTATAAATTATCTCATCACATTTTCCTATTATAAGTAATTGTTGTTATGTAATTATACAATTAAATTCGATACTTTTTTTTACATCAAGATATATATATTCTATATATAGATATATATTTTTAATTTACGAAAATTTATCAATCACAGTAATGATTGTTATTTGAGAAAGCACAACGACAAAGGAATTCGAAATCAGCATACCTGAATCACTTTCCAAGAAGTGGATTTTCGGCGATGTTCCGGGCTTTTCTTTCGTGAACAGGACTCTTCTTGCCAAGTGACATTATACATGCTAGTGTCGCTGCTTGTCGGCCAAACTAGACGCGCCTTGACTTCTCCACAATGGCAATTCATGCGACGCACATGAAGACCAGCCTGCGTTCGCTCGCACCTGCGAGAACGTCTCCCGACGTCGGCTTCAATGAAAGGTCACTGCTTTCGTTGGTTATCCCGATTACACTGGACTTGGAAGGGAGACTGAGGGAAGGATTGATGAGCTATCACTATCGAGGATCGAGCCAGTTTGGTACCTTACCGTACGCCATATAATCGGTGCTATTGAAGACCTTGGACGCTTTGCGCGAAGTAAGACGCCGACCGCCGTACATCGCCACTGCCTGCACCTGAAGGAAGTACTGGCACTTGAGTTCCAAATTCTTCAATTCATAACAGGTCTTATCCTGGAAAGTAAGCACAGGAAACTCGATTACGCTAAAAACGTCCATTCGGATAGAAAAATTATCGGCAAAAAATTCTGAGTATTCAGAATTAGACTAAAAATTATTCTTAATGAATAATATTAATTAATAATTAATAATAGATTAATCATAATTAATTATCGTATTTAAATTTTATGTTATTTATGAATATAAAAATTGACCAATTTAAAATTAATATTTAAAGTACAATAAATCTCAATTTATGTAGATATATGTCCTAATTTTATTTTTTGTAATTCCAAATAATCCGAGTACATATCCGAATAACACCTGTTTTAAAATTATACGTTTACATTTAATTATTTAAAATAGAATTAATTTAATTTCTTTTCCATTTTGTTGTGCAAATGAAAATTAAATTTTGAGAAATCTGCCAACGATAATGAAGTGAACTTACTTTAAGAATCGTCTTATGATAGACGAGAATAGAATCATTTGTTGGTCCGTGAATAAATCTGCTCCAAAACACTTTGTAAAACGATATCGGCACGTCCGATGCTGGTTTAATCCATCGTAAATTAATACGCAGCTTTCCACCGACGAGCCGAGCGTTAGACAAAGTCAAGTTCTGAGGTTCCTTTGGGTTCCGTGGTTCTGCAACCGAGGAGACGCCGTAAGATCATTGCTTCTTCACAATGCAATGCTAATTATATAATGAAACTACATGCTTCGCGTATATGTTCTATATTGAATATAATGAAGAAAATAATTTCACGCTGTAATGAACGATTGTTGTAATTTGATCGATAAACATATTTGTTGTTTATATGTTTTAAATATATTATATAAAACATATTTTATACATATATACAATATACAATATATATACCATACATACAATATGCAGAAATTTTCCTGAATTAACACGTGATTTTTTATCAATTTTTTAATAATATTAAAAATATTTTTTTTATCAAATTGTAGAATTTATAAGCAATATGTATTTAATAAATTTGTTTCATAAATTATAGAATAATCAGATCATAAGTATACTATATAAAAACTATTCTTCTATTCACACGAATACAAAATGGTGTACTTTTTTGTAAATGAAGGTATCGAAGTTAAATGAAGTAGTAAAATGAATCATCTCGTTTCGGGTGATTCAAAATGATAACCGTGCACAGATGTGATTTCTAGCTGATTTTTTATCTGCTTAGGAACGACTGGAATACTTAATCCGGTTTTACATGATCCGTTGATGCGTGAACCGTTCATTATATTAATTATTCTTTTTTTTTTAACTAAACCCGTTTGGCATGATCGTGATGAAGGTAGAAAGTTTATATAAAAATATATTAACGATCCAGACTCATTTGAGACTCATTTAAGATAATACTTGACATTATGATTTATTTATTTTTAATATAACGTCTCAATACTTGACATTATAATTTAGTTTTTGCTGCTTATATTATAATATTTGTATTCATAACTGACCACTTTTGTCATACTCGCGATCTTTCGGTGGGAGATATGTTTATTTTCGTGTTAGCCATTGGCCTTCACTCTGGTGAAGCTTAATTTGCGTGCGAAAGGTCAACATTAAGCAATACTTACCGTAGCGATTTGCGCAAGAGATTAACGCGACTCTGAAACTTTTCACTGCAGGTTAATAGCCCGAATTCCGAGTCAACAAACAAACAGTTCTCAAACACGAACACGCAGGTAAATTTTCTTCTGTGGAACATTACGTACGTTCGACCTCGCGTGAGACGAGTTGTTCCACAAGTTCGGACAATTAACGATAATGACTCTCTTTCTCTCTCGCTCTCTTTCACTCTCATTTTAGCCTTCTACAACAACCTTAAATTGTTGTTTTCTCGTGTCAATTTAGAATGCAGGAATGACGGACTTAAATGTTTTACGAAGACTGACATTGGTTTGGACCATCGATGATGGAAATGTACTTTTTTGTCGATGATAATATCCACTGAATGTAAGAATATAAAACTTGCTACACTTGCAAGTTTTAATCTGACACTACATATTTTATTTTCACTGGTAAGTTTTCACAATGTATACATATAGTATATATGTGTCCTATATATAAAACATAATGTTTTTCTTTTTTTTTTTAACTTTAATGACTCTCAATCGGAACAATAATCATTAATAAACTACTAAGATTTGCTTTTATGTTATTTGTATATACATATACTCACCTTTCGTTTTAAAAGGTCTGGAAAGTTGTGAATATCCCCGTGATCCATTTCCATTGACAGCCGCAACACGAAACTGATACCAGTGTCCTGTTTTCAGCCTACCTCGAAGGGTCGCGTGTGGTTTCATCGACACATGACATACAGTCCAGGAGCTCAATCTGGATTCTATGTACCTAGGGCCGACCAAATGACGCTCTTCGACTAGATACCGCACATCCCTGTCACTGAAGTTGGCGGACATGTTACTGATACCTGATCTGCTATTGCGCCACGTCAGAAGTACTAGATTTCTCTTTTGCTGTTGTATCTGTAGATTCTCGGGTATAGCTGGCAAATCTAATTTAAATTAGAAATCGTTATTCACAATAAGTAAGTAGTCTTACAATAGGATTAGCAAGCTCTTTATACATTTGCGGATTTTCTCTTTAAGAATCGATTCTCTCTCAAGAATCGATTTTTATATAATTAGAACAACGAAGCATCACATTTCATTTTCTACATATTTATAACGTTAAATATCATTGTAATTTATTTTTAAATTACAAATCGAACAGAACAAAGTTCTTTTAAAAATTGAATAAGGAATCAGGTCCTAATATCTGCTTACATTTCTAAAACTTGGTTTTCGAAGTCTTTATCTTTATAACTCGCTTTTACAATTAACAAAATTGCTAGTCTGCATGATATAGACACAAATGAAATAAATGTATGGCTCACAAAATAACAACTGCCACACTCACCGTTTCGACTGTCCAAACCGATGGGATGCATGCATGTGATGCCGCAATCGTGGGAGCAACACTTCGCCAAATCCGGACAGCGGGAGTCATCAATGCAGGCGATCAAGCAAGCGGCTTCGAAGGGCGTCATGGACATTCTTTCGGGACAATAACCAGGTTTTGTGTAATTCGACGCCAAGCAATTTTCCACGCACTACAGCATCATGACAAAATATGATGAGAAAGGATTCAGCTATAAACATATTAATTTCTAACTTTCTCCTACATCTGACTTTTTTTTCTTGACATCTTATCACTAAGAAATGTATCAATGCATATGTAATACACATAAATTATAAAAATTTCATTAAAAAAACTATCTATTTAAGGATACACACTCTCTCTCTCTCACACACATCTATATAATTAGTATTCGTTTCGAAATAGTTTAATATAGTCCAAGTTTTGCGCTACATGATGGCGTTTTTATCGTCATCATCATCCATTAATAAAAATATAATTTGCGTGTATCGAAAATTGATAGCATGATGCAAAAACATTTACAATGTAAGAAAAAAATCACTGCTGCGATTTCTATCTTAATGTTTTGACATGACTGAACACTGTATGCAGTATCATGCAAGCATCTTCATACAATTTAACAAAGACTTCTTTCAAAGAATTACTAATCAAACGTGATTGAAAAATTTATTATAATTATTACTACTCTAATATCTGAGACTGTTAATAAAATCCGTATATTGATATTATTATAATTCTATCACGAAATAAATGCATTAAAAATAGATCACGAACTTAAATACATTAATTAAGGTTTTGTAAGATTTCGTAAAAAGTTCCTTATATATAACTGTAAAGTTTATTATATTTTATTTTTGTTGACTTATATTGCTTTTTCGTCCAGCGTCTCATATACGAAGTTATTTCTTTACCATTCTTTCAACGAGGCGGGTTTATCAAGGCCGGTTCGAACTTCATCTTAATTGAAATGCTTTCGATCTGTTCTCCATCCAATCCCGTCGGTACCGAAAAAAAATACGGTCAATCGTCACGTAAAAAGAACAAATAAAAATATAACAAATCGCTGCCGATGTTAAGTTCTACCGCGATTGAGAACTTCCCTGCCATTTTCGTGGAAGCCAATTCTCGCTGCATAGTTATGCAGCTCCTCGATTTCGTTCAAATACAAAATGCGAGTCCAGATCCTTTAAACGAGCCTTGGGGTGTATTGCTGATCATCAGGACGAAGATACCCCTTCATATGTGTATATATTTCAACCCAATACGCATTCGAGTAACGCGCGTTGCTGTGTTTATGCCGTCATCATTTTCGTACAATGTAGACGCGAGAAAGCAGGTCCGGCGAAATCGACCGAAAAATGCAACATTTAAGATAAACGTCGGCGACGTTGTAAGACATATGATTACAAGCGTAACATGATGTTTACAAAGTATGTGTCGTTAAGCTTAATAGCAACTGAAGAGAAATTTTCAAAGTCTCATTAAAATAAGTATATTGTATCTTATGTATCAAATTTCGAGATGAGGTGTTTCACCAATGTCTGCATTAAAATAAATGTGCCGCGTAAAAGGAAGAATCGCGAGTCGTCCGTTTATAATTGTAACGCGGTATGTTTCCTTCATAGATCTATGCCGGATGTTGGTTGGTTTATAGTCTCCTATAGTGACACGTGCGTGTGACTAGATAGGCCATAAAGAATCACTGGAAGAAAATACGGTTATTCTCGCTACAAACAAACGGTCTTGATGAAGCTGCTACTTATGGTAGTACGATTTTTGTTGCATATCAAGTATGACATATAACTAAAACATTTTTATAGATAATTATTTTAAATAATTATAAAAATCATGTGTGACTTTTTACATCATATTTCTTACTCTAAATCACGAGTATATATGTATATTTTTATAATAAACACTATAAAAAGAGTAAACGTTAATAGCACGTAAAAGACTTTTTCTAAAAAGTAGTATTGTATAAATACAAATAACCTATTTTTTTATCCAGCTGATTTATACAAAAATTATACAAAACAATAGCGTAAATATATTAGATAAACGCTTAAAATATCATATATATTTAGATACATTGAACGCACAATGTTATCAGCAACGACATAATTCGTCGTTATAAGCTTTTACTTTACAAAGATTCTTTTAAAAGTGTGTTCTTTTATAAGATTTAATATTTAAATATTCTTTTAGAAATTCAATATTTTAATATATATGACAAGATGGACGTATTAAATATTAATTTTTAATAATTATCAAGAATGTGTGATGTGTAAATCGCAAAATAAATTGCGTACATTAATAATTTCCTTTGTATTGATGTCTCAAAGATTTTCAAGATAAAATGAGGAATCATATATGAGAAATATTATGAATGAAAAAATAAAGAAAAGGTTCAAAGATAGAAAGGCTATATGAAAATGTGTTTAACATTTATAAAGTGCTATTTAAAATTTATAAAAGATTGCGTAATTACTTAATAAAAAAAACGGGAAAAAACTACTTTCTTATAAAAATATAATTATAGAAAATATTAAATCGATGTTAATATCAGAAATATTCTAGAAATCAACCTAATACGTGGATATAGCTGGCAACCTTTGCGATGAATTCTGATAAGATTTACGAAATGACAAATCGCGGATTCTTCCCGGAGGAGATCCAGGAACATTCTTGGGAACGTTTACTTGTTGTCGCGCTGTTACGACCGCGACATATGTCATTCGAATGGTCGGGGAAACTGGTTCGCTTACTTATTGGCCTACTTTTTACAGAGGGAAGCGAATACGTCGAGCGAAGCAAACCCGTGGCACGGCACCGAACGAAGTCGTCGACGGTGATTGCCCGGGGGCCGTTGACCATGCAGCTAATGAAGTTTGCAATGCGAGAGTTGCATCGTCAGTAGCGCCACGATCAATATATATTGTTAGCGAAATCATACGTATCGCATTACTCCTTTATTATGCCAGCTCCCTTTCTTAGGGAATTCAGAGATTTTTCGGACACCGCCCGATATGATCCGTATTGTTACTCCACAGAGCAGAACCGTATATTCAAAAACAATCAGATTACGACATAGTATCTTTTTATTTTCTACAGAAGAAACTGTTGCTTGTTAAAAAAATTATGTAAGTGCATTAATTGTAAAATGCATAATAATGCATTAAAATAGAATTATTAAAAAATGAATAATAATTTACGAGAAATTATAGATTTTTCTCGATATATTCCAACACTTTTATATATAGAATAATTAGATATAGAGGAATAATATTATTTATAAAAAAATCATATAATTACATCTAAAACGGTGAGAGTGATTATCGGTACTTCTCGATCTAGGATAAAAAACATAATCAAAACACGTTTCCCATAAAACAGATTTTTTCGATTTTATCTAAAACATTTTTTCGTATGGTCAAAAATAAATAAAATATTGAAGGTTTTCAAGTTAAAAGTGGATCCCCCACCCTATACTTATATATTCAATATGCACGTAACATTTCTTTCTGATTCCTCTCCCTATCTCCTTCTCTCTCTCTATTTCTCTCCTGACTACATTTTCCACAAAAATACAAAAACGATTGGTGGCTTGACTTCCGCGTTCCGTTGTCAGTTAAGATTTGTTGCAAGTCAAACGGGAATATTATATATCGAATCTCGGTATGTAAGATTATCGGAGTTGATTTCTATTTATTATCAAGTTATTTTTTGATGTGTTATTAGACGTATGTAATAGTATACATATATAATTACATAATTGTATAATTTTATTATATTTTTCTTATATTCTGACATCATCTCTGTGGATATAGTACATAATAATTTTTTAATCTAAAATTCTTGTGTTTCTGCAGAATTTCATTTTTTAATTATATAAATTAATAATTTTTTAACCTAAAATTCTTGTGTTTCTGCAGAATTTCATTTTTTAATTATATAAATTAATAGTATATAATATCTAAAATTAGAAATACGAAAATAGAAATACGAAAAATACACGTGTATTATAAATTAATAAGTAATCTGAAAAAAGATATATAAGAGATACGAATCTATATAACATTTCATAAAGATTCAACTTACAGGCACTATTTGTCATTGGCTGGAATTCTATTCTCTACAGATAGCAGAGTAGCAACTGTATGACTTAGCAATATGAGATATTATCAAGAGTATAGGAAAGGAGTACTATTATTACTTCTAGACTGTTACGCAATAAATACCGTTGTTATAAAATAAGACATTGCTTATTACAAGGATATTTTATTTTACATAATTTCTAGCTAAATTAATAAAATAAAATCAATATTATTTTACAATATTATTTCAACTTTGTTCAGTTACAATAATATTGTTATTAATCAATGTTTTGTTATTTACTGACTCAATAATTCAAGAGATCCACAATAAAGTTTTATTTTATAATTTAATATTTTTAAATTATAGAGAGAGATACGTGTAGTTATATGTAAACTTCATATAATAATTTAATTGTAATAAAAGTAACTTAAATCGTTAAATCTATTATTATTAATTAACAGCTGAGAGCGTGAAGATTGTTTTAAAAACAGATTTTTAATTTTACTATAATAGATTTCATACTATTTATAGACACGTATACTTTCATGTGACAAAAGTTTTAATAAACATATCTACATTTATGAAATAAATAATTTTAATAATAATAAAGTTGTAAAAAGTTTATTAACAAAAGATATCACGAAATGTTTGTAATAATGTAGAAAAAAATATTTGATTGAAAAGATTAGAATATTTTGCGGCCTGTTTTCATCGATTTTTAGAATATTCTGATCTAATTTTCTCTGATACAGTTTTTTCGACGTGCATCATGAGACATAAATGAACGATTGTCGCTTTCGCGGTACTTGCATCGCGAGTGATGCAAACGCCCTCGGGACGTAAAAGGGTGAAAAGAGCGATCCAAGGTGCGCGATCTGATGAAGCGTCGTCACGGTCGAAGAATTAACTTTGCCGATGCGCGTCGAGATTGTAGAATGATATCCGAAGCGATCACGCGGATCAAAGATGTACAAGAAGGCTAACGAAGTTCACCAGATCTCGCTCTTCTGTCCCTCTTTGCATCGCCTTCTTTGTCGATCGTGCCGAAGGCGCGCAGGGGCCGATCTGTTCCAGTCGAGAGTTTCTTCACGAAGATTGGAGCGCGCGGCCGTCGTGAAGTGATCGCGAAGATTAGGGTATGGCAGGAGACTAATGTAGTCCGCCGCGAAGATCGCCGATAGTGTCGATCGGCAATACTGAAAAATCATGCACGCCGATCCTTGCTCCATCTTCCTCCACCTCCCCCGCGGACCCGCTTTCTTTTCTTCTCTCTTCCTCCCGATCTTTCTCGCATCGGTGGACTATCCCAATTAAAGACTTCGCGAAGATCGCAGTTTGAAGTATTCATTAAGATCGATATAGCCGAGGCTTCCATCGAAGTTCATCGCGAGAATTGGCCGGCCGCCGATCGCCGTCGTTAAGAAAATTATATTGCCCATTGGCGATTCACCAGCGTCGTTTTCTTTTCGCTTCATCTTCTTTCTCTTGTACTTCGTTTCTTCGCACTTATTCTTTCCCCCGCAATGACACCAATAATTAACAATCAAAACGACGCCGCGCGTGGAACTTGCATTTGATCGGCGAATTTCCAGTAGAGTTCCCCGCGCGATATAACGATCGCGCTAACGAAGTCGATTGTCATAGCGCAGGTTTATCTTTTTTGCATCAACATTATAAAGGACGCCGCCTCTTTGATATTGAAAAATTCAATTCTGCTCATTAAACGTTATTTTCAAAATGAAGTTTCGCAGTGACAGTTAAATATGCTAATGAAGTTAATTATAATAGTAGACAATTACATTTTTTCATGATCTTTTCTATATTTTTATAACACGAGCATAAAAAGTCACCAGCGGAATTCCAATTTGACTGTATTGACTAAGTTTAATTAATGATAATTACTAAATGTTTATTTTTGTATTCTTCTATATATTTACTGTTAAATAATAAGTTATTAGCATTCAGTAAGACAATGGGTTCTTGATCGAACCGCAATTACGCCAGTTAGTTAAAGCAATAATAAATATCTATTAAAAGAATGTGGAAATTACATAATGGAATTGTATAAAAAATAACGTTATAAATTCCAATGGAACGTGCATAAAATATCTTGACCAAAATAATGCGTTGTAAATACTTCATGAATGCTTTGCATTTCACACACTATAAATAATTATAAACAACACGTAAACTAATGGGTGACATTTCACGGAAACGAGAGTGCAAATTAACATTATAATTAGGGAACTATCTTTAAATTAAATTAAAAATACTAATTAAATAGAATAGAAAGTATAGAATTTCATAAATAACTAGAAAAAAGTAATGACTATAAACACGGTTTCTATTTATATTTTGAATATTGCACTCTTTACTTTTTCCAAACGAATTGGAATCACAAAAATAATTTATTAATCTTTATCTCAATACATAATATAATTGTATGTTGAGATAAATTATATTTTAATTGAAGAGACGAGTACAAAAGTAAAAAGTGAATCCATAATTCGTAGATGTACATAAAGTCAATGTATTAGATCAGCGCAAAAGTTTGCCTGATTTATTATGTATTAATTTTGAATAATAAATCGGGCACAAATTTTTGTACTGATCTAATAACATACGAATTATGGACTTACCTAGTTCTTTAATTAAATCTTTTTTTATTATTACGTTTCACTATTTCCATTTAATTTTTAGCACCAGGTATATCCACGCAGCATCAATAGAAATTAATTTCGCCGCCAAGGATTGCCGCCTTATTTGCGCTATTGATGCCGGAAACGGGAAGCTTCGTCGATCGCTTACACTTCGCGAAGTTCCCGAAGATTGACGCACCGCGCGAGAGCGCGTGAGTGCCATCAGGAAGATTGATCGTCGGTGCTTCAGGATAAGAACCTGTTTTCGATAATGTCGGAAGATACATTTCTAGTACGCCATAGGTGCGCATCTGGACTTATAGTGAGTTGCGCGCGGCGCAACTCTTTTATAGGCCATTACTTCGGAACTTTATTGCTAACCGCCAGTCAGAGCTTGGGAGCTGTCTCTTCGTCATTCCTCCTCGTCCACTATCTCACCTTGTCCTCTCGCAACCGCCTCCACCCCATCAACAACTCTCCGGAATCATTTCGGGGCCGTTTGCTGTAATGACACGTGTATACACGTCGGCAAAAAATATTAGCAATAAAGCCCGAGTTCGGACTGTGGAATTATACTGCCAAGTCGATGGATGCTGCCTCTTGTCGTAACGTTATCGCGTGACCTTTCACACTTAACTTTAATTAAAAATCTTTCACTTTCGCTACCCGTGAATATACTTTATCTTCATTTGTGATACACAAATATATAATTTTAAACTCGTAAGGTGCTGTTAGAGATATCAAAGCGTCAATTCAAGTTCGAACCTACAATTGCGTAGCGTAGTTGTAAGAATTTATCAATCACAGTGAAATAATAAGGTATACGCTCTTCTGACGGAATATATACTTGTGTCCAGATACTTAGACAATTATTATTAATCTCATCATGTTTTTTTAATACACACGATATCATAAAAATTTAATTGTTATTTAAAGATTACAATTAAAAATTGTAACATAATATTATATTTAAAAAAGCATTTGAAATTAATAATAATATAAACAAATAAAGTTTTGTGTAAACGTTCGGACATATAAAATACATATCCAGTCACTTGGTCGTTTATCTTTAGAGAAAAATATTTGATTGTGGTCAATTCTTACAACTATAACAACTATCCTTATGTAATTGTAGATTGAGTTTAATGCAGCAATCAAGACACATCTTCCTCTATAAATGAAGATAATTTTAATATTAACTATTATAGAAGCTTTTAATGAGATTCGAGCCTCAAGACGGTTGTAAGGCCAATGAAATTATATTTTCTATACTGATAAAGAACTTGTCGAGAAACGTCCGTTTTATACGGTATGGCAAGTTTCTTTGGGCAGATGACCCAAATACAATGTTATCGATTGGCCGTTGTTGACTGCCGAATTAGCATCTTCCGAGGCCGGTGGCACGGCGTGCCTCATAAATCGTCGAGCGTGACGATGAGATTCAAGTGGGCGCGGACTCAGGGACGCTCGGACTCGCATAACTAATTACACGCAAGCGAGAACCCGCAAAACCTGGACAAGCCCTGGATGAATCATCGACGACCGCGTCTGCGATTCTTAAGAAGGCGACAAAGCGTTGCGGGAACCAGTTTATTTAGCGACGCTATCGAGTGTCGAATCGGCCATCGAAATTAAAATCGATCTCCACTCGGACAGCGGCGTACAATGTAGCGCGTTGATTAATCGAAGCGATTATTCCGCCTGATTGCAACGCGCAGGTCGATGCCATAAGCGCCAACAACGATCGGACTTGTTGAGAATAATGATTGTGTTTGTGCAATGTGCTAATATTTTACCCTGTCATTAATGCTACCAAACTGAAATATTAATTTTTATGTTTTCCAAATGTTTATCAAATAACGTATTTTAACGTTCAATATAATCCAACATAGAAAAAAAACCTCGATTACACTTTGCATATATGTTAATAATTTATATTGAAATCTCCACAGTAATTGGATTGGAACAAAAGTTGATAATGCTATACAAACTTCAAAATTCAAGCTGTAACTTTGTTAAAAATAAATCAAATTTAAATTTAATAAGAGTGTGTGTTTTAAAGCTTAAAATCATTGTCTTTTGAGTTTCTATGAGTTCCATTGTTTTTATATATAGAAAAAACTAGAAGACACAAAATTCTTCACACTTTATGGACCTGTTACGCGCTTTAAAAAACTTGGAAAAACTTTCGACTTTCTGGCTTGCAAGCTTGAAATTTTTTCTACAATATAAGTTTTTAAAAATGTTCCTAAGATTTATAGTTACTGCGTTATCACAAATTAAGTAAAAAACAAGCAATTTGATTTTAATTGCTCATAATTTTGTTAAAAATTGTCGTATAATACAATAATTAGAGAAACAGATTTTTAAAGCCGAAACTTCAAACAGTATTTGTCAATTAAAAAAAAAACATGTAGACAAATGAAGTAGCGCTACAAAATTTTGTTCCAACCCAATACAATATAATACAGTATATAGAATTACATAACAGTGTTAGTTGAAATGAAATACTACCATACACATAAGATTACCATATCGTTGATAATAATATTACAGATATTAATGGCGATACAGTTAAGATAATCTCGCTTGTACATAACGTATCCTCATTCTACGTACCTCGTCGGGATAATTCTCCCCGCACCGAGCGTCGCACCTGGCCACTCTAATGGAGTCGTACTCCTCGACATATCGCGTCCATGATGCCAAACATCCTGGTAGCAGCAACCACCACGGCCACCATTCTGCGCAGATATCGTTTTATTAACTCTTCCGCATCCAGCGGGCGGAATTTTATGAGACTTATTTTTTCCTTTATCTATAATACGCAAATGTGTGACTTTGAAGTCGATATACTCTGGGTGGTACGCGTCCAAGTGACTTTAGGCAGAATAAAAGGATACGAAAATGCTCCCATCAAATCAACGTTATGTAATAATAATGAACATTTCACGACACACAATTTTTTCAGTAAAACCAAATAAATCTCAAAGAATTGGATACTTAACGGCACTTTGCCCTTTACTCACGCCGCGCGTTCGCATCCCGTCTTACTATTGGCAAAAATTACCTCCCACGACGGTAATTCCGAGGAAGCGCGATACGTATGTACGCTTAGTATGCTACCCGCTGGGATAGCTCTCCGAGCACCATTTAGTCCATCTTAGGAATTCATCCTTTTTTTACTTCGGACCGGGCGAACGAGCTGACTGCTGTCGCCCGCTCCCCGAGAGATTGTTTCTTCATTGTAACAAAAGTACGATTCATGCGGTCGAGTACTCGTTCGTTCGTTCACTCGGTTCGATTACGATCACAAGACATACGCTACCTGCGTCTGATCCCACGCGCTTCCTCAGAATTCCGATTGGGGCTTGTCAACAAGAAGGTAGCAGGCAATCGCAATCCGCTTTTTCGCCGTTCGCGTAAGACCGGAATGATACGACGGAGATTGCGAGAGTCATGGGGATAAAGTGAAGATGCACGGGCATCGTGATCGATCACGCTTGTACGGATGAGAAATAAAGACTGTAAAGTTGGGACTTTTGCACGAATATCATTAGACATTTGAGAATCTATGAAAAGAGATAAGAGAAACATTAAACAATTTTTTATTCTTATTATAAATAATTTTACTATTAAAATTAGTAAAAAATAATTATGGCTCAACAATAATAAAATTAGTAATGACAATAAGGAGGATTATATGAACTAAAACAAGTTAATAAAACAATACAAACGTTTTGACACCGATTGAATCATTATGTTTTTTAAGTTTTTATTTAACATTGATAATGACCCAATAGGTCGAAACGTTTGTATATAAATAATCCATTGTCTTATTGAACTAAATTGTTTTGGCTCGTAGCCCTTCTTATTGCTATTACTAATTAAAATTAATTTTAAGAATGATATATTAATTATATTTTATTGCCTCATTATTATTATTTTCATATTATTTTATATATTATATTGTTTTTGAATTATTTTATATATTATTTTATTATTATCGTTACTATTACACTGTTATAATGGAAGAATTACAAAAAAAGCTTAATATTTGTACATTTGCGATTGTAATTTATAATATTTCATCTCTTATTTCAGTAATTTTTCTAGTTTGCCTCAATTAACACTATGATCTTAATATACGTTGGACTCATGTTATGACATCCATCATTAAAAAAAAATCGCGCCTGTCGGTGACTTCAATATCCGCTCACAACAGTTTTAACGAAAAAGACGTGTTCGTCTTTCTAATTGTAAGAGGAATACGAGCAGAGAAACAATTACTAACGACAGTTGAACGGAAACATAACGACTTCTTAATTTTTTGCCCGCTGTCAATTCACACGTTTAATGGCCTGATCCTGGCCCGTTAATTAACGCGGATCTTTCGAAGGTGCTCGAGCGCTTATGCTTCATTCCAGTGTGAATGTATATACTCCCACTTTTCATAATTAATTACCATTATAGACTGTCTTACTTGATAAAAGAAAAATTTATTATCATAATATAATCTACAAAAGCTAAAAATCTTAAATTCGAGCTAAAATTGATTTAACGTTAATATTTTAATCATAAGAGAAGAAATTAAATAAGTTAAATAAATATATCAATTTATTTAATACTAAATATTCATATTTTATGCGTTCCTCTTATACATATACATATGGAACGCATACATTCTCTTCTTTTAAGTTAATAATTATTATAAACTGTTATATTTAATTCCAAAGATGAGAAAATAGATACAGAAGAATATAGAAAAAAGTAAAAGAAAATACACCTGCTTTTTTCACAATTTTTTTGTTTATTCATACTTTTTTAGAACATCAATCGAACTAGAGATACACTTCAGCATGACAAACAATACACATTTGTTAAATTGATATTTCGTTGATCGATATAGTAACTTATTTTTATTATTAATTTGATTAAATTTTTTTTTAATTTACTTTTAGATGTATGCATCGTACGAATAATTAAAAAAGAAACTTGTACAGAAACTCATGTATTCTTAATATCATCTGAATTTATAATATTTTTCAGTATAATGATTCAATCAAGATTTCCTGCTTACTCTTTATGCTTATCTCGATGTTTTTCGCGAAAGTGCATCATTTCGGAATTCACATATCATTTGATACTCGGAGAAGAAAAAGAAATATTAGTCTTACTGTCTTTTGTAAATGTCAACACGGTAAATGAGTTAATAAAACGAGTTTTATATTATTTTTATTATATTTATTTGAAAGAAATATTTGTATTTAATTATTGAACATATTTTTATATATTGAAAAGAAAACGCATTATAAGAATATATATTTATCTAGAAAAAAGTTTTAATATTTGCATACTTATTTATAAATTATTGGTCAAATTTTGTTCAGAATTTTTAATTCAGACGGTGGAAAAATGAAAATAAAAAATTGAAATTGATGTTTTTTATCATTACTACTACATGTTTAGGAGGTTAAAATTTGATGTAAAATGATCTTTTATCGAACTCAACAATGTGACGTACTTAAAATTGGATTTGATTTGAGGGCATTTTTCACATGAAGAGACTAATCCATCGATCGATGTTATTTTTACATTTACAAAAGTTTCTTTGAAAAATGTCTCGCATGGAAAGCATGATTACGAGTTATAATGATAATGGTAATTGAATAACATAATTAAGTAAATGCATTTTAGTGAATAAGTGACATATTTGTAAAATATAACTTTAACTTCCAATATACTCGATTTCTTTCAAAGAACTGCTGACTACGATCTTGAATCACTGATTGTATTACTACACTATATATTTTTCTATATAAATTTTTTAAATTCGAGAAGTTAGATTTAATTAAATTAATAGTTTTATTTTCGATAAAAAGTACTTTTTAATAACAATTTTAATTTACAATTTTGCTTTTTAATTACTAATTTCTAATTTTTACATAATAAATGGAATACTCAAAATATTATACTATCGAGAATCTTTCAATTAAAACGGTACTTCGACAAGATTAAGCGTTCAAATGATTCTTGTCAATCCACTTTAATCTTGTGCAAAATATCTTATGTATATTATGTTTTATATTATAATATATATTCCTAATTAAAAAATGTTACATATCAGAACAAAAATTTTTATAAGGCCTTTATTCGCCTGTCTTCAATTGCTCATAATTTGCAAGATATTTGTACGTAGTGTTTTAACGTTACATTTAATTGATAATACAACAATAAAAATAACATTTCAATTATAAAATAAAAGATTCAATCCAAAGGATCAAGTATTATTGGTTAATATTTAAACGTTTGATTATAAATATCTTTTAATAAAATTAGAGCAAAGTATGTAATTCAAATTAATAACATATTGATGCAAAATCATCGCAAACAATAATGTATACAAAATGATTTCTATTTCTATCCTTGGTCGAACGCTGCTGTAAATATGCCTGGCATACTCTTCAATTTACAACCCCACATCCCCCCATACGTACTTTTGAGGGTGACTGGTAGTTGTTGCGTCCGCCTTCTCTTTGCGGTTATAGCTGACATCGGATTGCCAGCGTGCGGCATCGAATTGCTGATGGTCTCTTCCGGGAGTAGTCTACCCTCAACTCCTATTCCTTCTCTCGAATATATAAACAATCAATGGTCCTCGGAAGACCGGAAGGAATAATCAGTGCGCTTTTTAGTGACCGTGTAACGCGACGTCGCCTTTCTTAGAGGAGACGTGAATGGTGGTGCATGGTGCCAATCCGCTCGCTTGTTAGGATAATAGCTGCGGTGTGTTGGATATCTAACCCTCAAGTATCTATCCCGATCCTCCCGATCAGCTACGGTAACAATCCACCGTTCAAGACTAAACCCGTAAGACCGAACCGAACCGTTCGAACTGGGATCAGGCTTACTTTCCTGTGCAGTCCGATCCTCCTCTCCTGCTCTTGCCCTCCTGATGCAGTCTTCTCCTACTCTATACGCCGGGCCCACACTACTTCGTTTCCACCACTCTCCACCACCACCGCCACCCATCGCAATGACCGAATCATTAACTTCAGGAAGGGTCCTGGCTCGCGCTCAAGCAAGGAGCACACGCGCAGGGAATCCGTTCGCCGAATCGACGCGGCGGCGAGAACTTCCTTCCTATTCCTTTCTTTCTTTCTTTTACGAGTCCCTAACGCATTTAAAGACACAGTAGCGCTCTTTGACCTCCCTTTTTCAAGAGAAGAGGGTTTCTTCTTTAATCTTCTAACCATGCTTTCTTCTAGCTTTACGTGTTAACTGTGAAAAAGGACTTTATATATGGTCTTTTTTATTTTAAATATATTTCTTATTTAATAAAAATGTATAGGAATATATTTATTTATATCATTTATTTTAATATTGTGTACAATAATTTTTCGCAGTATGTGTAATCTACATATTATATGTATATTAAAAATTAAAAAAAATATTTGAAAGAGAGTTGAATTGTATTTTTTGAGCATTCTCTTATTACCGCAAACGAATTTTAATGTGTATTAAATATATATATATTAATTTTACTTATATTTTATATTTTATACGTGCAAAAATGATGTCGACATTTTTTTTATTGTTTGTATACATACAAACGCACTGTACGTTCACGTTAATCCATAACCTGATCGATGTTTAACATCTTACGTGACCTATACTAGAAACATTCTTCAAAAATGGAGTTGAACACCACTCATAACTGTGCCGGTCAAAACAACTTAGCGTGAGATTCTTTTACCCAAAGGGTAACTATTCAGGCGTGAGAAAGTTACCAATCAACTTCCCTTAGCAAATTGCTATAATTTTAATTATTAATATATAACTATTGGCATTTCCAACTCGTAAAGTAATTTTTAAACAGTCATTATAAAGTCATCAATAATTATATTATATATAAAAAATTAAATTTATTACGATAACAAAAAATAACAAGATTTATTATTTTTTATTAAAAAAAACAACAGTATCTGTGATTTAGCCACATTAGTCTAATCGTTAGTTTAATGATTCTAAGTATATGTACTTTCCTAATTATAACATATCATTAAGTACACGTATAGGATATACACACACATACACGCGCGCGCATGTGTGTGTGTAAACATGAATAAAGTTTATTTTGCAACAGAATCAGACGAATACGTAAAGATGCTCCTATTTTCATACATTTTATCACATAATTTTCATATTCACATAAAAACAGGAGAATCAATTTCTTCGAACAAATTGTACCACGCCATGTCGCTTAGACCATAAGATTATGCTTTCATCTCTATGACTTTGTAACATCTATAAGAATCGCTGAAGAAGAATCCGTGTGAGTTCCGAAACGTTCGATATTTTTTTATATTTGTTTATATTATTTTACATTTTTTTAAATATACTTTTTATTTTTATGTAGTATCAACATTGTAAACTAGAAATTCATTTTATAAAAAAATCTTATTATACGCTCAATTTAGACCGTTTTTTCTTTATATTTTGCATTGCAAAAAACGAGCGAAATCTAATTAAAGTTTATTTTATTTCAAACTGCATCGCAACGTATGCAGAATAAAAGAAGGTACCATGCAAAGGAAAAGGTCCTCTTAGAGGGTCCTTCTATCTTGACTTTGGGTTTCGGGTGTTGCAACGAATCCTCTCGACACGAAGTCCGCTGCACCTACAGGTTACTGGCGACCTGTGTGGCATGAGAACGGGGCCCGCTCTTCCTACATAATAAACGACTTCGAAGAACGGTAGTAGCATTGACCTGAATCTATTAGGGCTCTTCGGTTTGGCGGTATTATAACTGCCCGTGAATCAATCCCTTACTTAGCAACATTCTCCGACCACATGAAAACCCGGCTCGTTACTGTCCGGTTAAAACCAAGGTACCACCGTTACTTTCGCGGCAAGAACTTCTTGCAGCTCCCTCGTACCCCTCGAGGGATGCTGACAATACTTTGATGTCATCGCAGCGTTCGCGTTAATATAACTTATTGTTAGTATCGATGATGATGCGATATCTTCAAATGCTGACTTTTTCAATCAAAAAATTATCATTAATCTTAGCTCCATATTCAATAAATAATTTTTCGAATAGAGAAAGTTAAAATGAAAGTTTTTCTTAACCATTAATTAGAACATATAGGCTCTGATAATCTTGAGACTTTTCCCAATTTTTAAGTAGTAATGATTTGGAATAATTTTCTGTTTTTCATGACTTTATTTTTCACAACTTTAAATTTAAAATATTTTTTTTTTTAAATTGGACTAATATTACAAAAATTTTAGTAGAGAATCGATGTATATAATACTTTATTTTGCACTGGAGAGGGAAGAGAGCAAATTAGCAGCATATATTTCTTTAGAAATTTTCTTTATCTGACACACTATAAAAAATATACATTTTTTGTAAAATTATTTTTTATCAATAAATAGAAACTAATGTAGTAAAATATTAAATTTTGATTGCAGTGTCACGACATCAAAATCTGTACAAACTAATTGTACTACAATTATTTGTAATTGTTTAGTTTATGTTGAATAATCGCACTGTTGCATTGATTTGAATAAATCTTTAACAGTATTTATTCATCATTCAACTTTATTTTTTACAATCTATTGTTTCGGCATGTTTCACAGAAATTTCTTGTAATATCTTCAACGTCTGTAGATAAAAGATTGGAAAATTAAATCTTAACAAACTGCAAATATATATATATTTTTTTTTAAACTGACAACATTAAAAGCTACAAAACGAATGGATACATTTTATAGTATCTTATTCTTTTTCTTTAATTAGATAAAATTAATACAAATTATATGTTGGATGCTATTAAGTTATAATTATTAATCAAGAAAAGTACAATTATGCAAAAATGTGCAAATTTTAATACGAAAATAATTTTATAGTTAAACATTTTCCAAGTGCAAAATCCATTTCACTTTTTGAGGAAGTAAGCTTGGTAATTACCTCGTTTTTCTCGTTTTTATACCACGCGACATTGGTCTCAACTTCATTAATAACCTTCGCGACCACGGTGTCATACTTCTCGCTCTTGCCTTTCAGTTGTAGTAGCTACAGAGAAAAAAAGAAACGCGATCATTATATAATGATTCGACACTTCACAGCTATAAAGTGTATACATATACGTATATAGGTTTTCAGAGAAAGGTATCGTTCTCTTTCCGATCCTTGTTAAGTTTCATATTTGTATAATTTTCTTACCCATTCCATGTCTTCTTTTTGACGAATATTTTTCGAAAAGGCATATAATACACTAATCAAAGTAATATTTCCACTGGAAGTACAGCAATGAAAATGTAGTCAGATAATAATAATCAGACGATCGTACAATACAAAAAAGTAAATAAATAATTTATTAAATTTTTTTATAATTACTTTTTTAACAATTTATAAATTGTTAAAAGAGTTATTTTCTTGCCAGTTATAAACTTTATTTAACTTACTAATCATTATTTCCTTCTATTGTGTTCGTGTTAAATTCATTCCAATGTTGAGTTATGAATTGTATTGCAACGTGATATCCGTATGGATTTGATGCAATGGACCGTAGAGCTATTTCTACATATTCAGACGTTACATTCTTTTGTGAATATATTGTGGACAAATATCTGGAAGTAATTATTATAATATGCAGTAAAAAATTGTAATATACATTTAAATAATTATAATAAAAAAGAAAAAGAGCCACGAGCCAAAAATTTTTTGGCTCATGGCCCTTTTTCTTTTTCATTATTTTTAAATTTATTGAGCCTTATCACAAACATATTTTAAATAATTATAATTCAAAATAATATTTAAATGAATACTTAGACTTTTTATCTCGCATTTGTCTGTTAAGAATTTCAATGTAAGTAACTTTATTCTATCATGAGATTTAGAATGTATCGAGTACCTTTGCAACAGACTCACGTTAGCATGACATCCCAATGCAAAGGCGAGGCTTTTCTTATCATGTACCGTTGATTCGTTGTATCTTTTCAGGAATGCCAGCCATTGTTCCTCCGTGGTGACTTTCATGAGTGTGCAATACGCCCAGCTACGAAATTCTTGCGGTAAACTAGTTCAACAGATAGTTTTACTGCTATCATAACAGTGTTAGTACAATGATTAATTTAAACAGTAAAGGCAATTATTCATATCTCAATTAATATTAAATGTAATTTTATAATTTTTAATTAATATTAATATGTTTCATATTCTTATGATTAACAAATCTCAAAAATAGGTAAATACATTTTGTATTTGCCTAAATGTACAAATATTTGCAATTTTTACTTTGCTGAATACGTACGAGTTCGATGATTCGTTTTGTAACATTTTTCGATCAAAGTCAAGGACCGCCATTAAACATGCTTGATAGTCTACAGAACATGCCGATTTCATTAAGTTAATTTCGAATTCTGTCCACAGCGTGGGATCCTTATAAATCACCGTCGGTGCGATCTTGCTGTACACTTTATTTATAAACTTGCACATAACAAACTAAAAGAAATTAATTTAATTTAATTGGTTTTTTGTTTAGATAAAAAGAGAAAGAATAAAGAATGTTTATATTAAGTTCAAGATTTTTAAATGTAAAATTATTTATGGCTACACGTTTCTTTTTAATATACATTAAAAATATTTATAATGTAAAAAAAAGCTCTGATAATTCAATTTTTCAAAGAAATTGTAAAACTAAAATGGTATAATTAAAAACTGTTTTTCTTTTTTAATTTTCTTTTTACATTGTATCTCGTTTTCTTAAAAAAAAAAAACTATCTATACCGTATCAAGCCAATATCTCACTCTCCCGTTTCAAGATTCTGTTTCATCTTTAAAAACATCAAAGTGTTCTTGAGAAGTTGCGAAGAAGAAGGTAAAGTAACCGGCAACGATATTTATCGTAACATTATAGAGATCTGCGGTTGATTCGCGCAAGAAATAAGAGTAAGTAATTCCATTTATCCAGAATTTACGAGCAATAAACCGGGTGGATTAAAACGCAGAGATATGCCGCAACGTATTTATTTAATTTGGCACGTTAGGTTTACGGACGTGGAGTGCCTGAAGAAACCATGGGGCCCGCCTCTCAACTCACGGTGAGGCCTCTTCTCTCGTATATTTTTACAATAATGGCTTCTGTGAAAAGGGAACTGTTACGGCAACATTGGTCGGCGCGAGTGCTTAATTAAATGTTACGTGCCTCGTATTTCGGTGCAAATAATGATTGAGTCCTCCGACCTAATTGAGAACGTCGAATCGTAACGACGGCCGATGGGCCGATGATCACTTATATATCTGTCCCAGGGATAATCATACGCTTTATAATGCCATACTTAAGCCTTAACTGCGCGTAATAACGACATAAGCCAGAACTGCATAGCGGACGATTTAGATCGCGCGAGGCGGCGTCGATTATATCTCGCATATCTTATCACGCCGCGACCGTATAAATTAATAATAAAAAGAAATGTGCTCGCCTTTGCAATCTCGTGCAAATCTACTTAGAAAGACGAGTGAACTTGACAAAGTCGCAACTAGAATGTAGCAAATATACCGTTAACATTTCACCGCTTTATTTGTGTACGATCATCTCTTTATGCTATCGCGAAGAAATGGTCGATGTTGATAATTAAAACAATTATACTTTATTGCTTGAATATTGTGCGTAGACGTATAGCTTCAAATATCATCTTGATAACTTCGAATATTACCTTGAACAAATTTGAGTCCCAAAGACGATTTTGAATGGTAGTTAATAAACGCAACGCGGATGTCCATAATATTGTTCCACTTTCTGCTTCCATTTTCTCAAAAATGTTCCACATAATCTTTTTATCAAGCAATCCGGCATTAGTCATCGCAGATAAATCGGTTAGCACTTGAACTTTAGTTATTTCCGGTAGAATTTGGAAAGATTTTGTCAACAGTTTCCAGTTTTCTACATCGTAGTTGACACGATATAACGCTGTAAATAACAGGATAATAGAGATAAATTATTAATAATAGTTTCATATATAAGTTTAGAGGTCAGAGTTCAGAGACACACGCAACAGTCTTCGAAAAAATATGTGATATAATTTATAAATTATTAGTCTTTCTCGCTTAACGTTACGATAAACGACACTATTCTTGATAACTACAAAACTTTTATTATCCACGATTTGCGGTATAGTTATGTGGCGATTTTTGGACACCCTATATGTGAAACGCATTCTTTATGAATTTATGAAGTGGCTCAAGTTTATTTCCAAATTGATCGACACCAGTTATTGACGGTAAAAATATTACTTTGTTATCTTCTTAATTGATCGGCGTATGTTTCGACAGTAATATTACCCGTTTGATTGATATTGAACAGAATCCACTGGTTGTTGGAAGTCGCCCGGCTCAAAGCAGTGTCGTTAATTTTCATGCGTTTCTTGACCATCCATGCCTTCGGCAGGGTATTACCAAATTGCTGTTCATTTTCGGTTGTCCACGTCAACGGGACGTGCCATAACTCTTCGTTCGTACTATTTAGGCCATAATGATAAAATCGATCCTGAAACACAAACATCGCATAATCAAGCAATTTTTATCGATGTCCATTATAGATATTTCATAATTATATTTTACTTCTTTATTTAATTTATCTTTGTAATGTAATAGCTTTATTATAGTATCATAATGAGGATTATATAAATTGTAGTTTTATTCGTAAAAGATATCTATTTAGAGAATATAATGTTATATTCTCTCCCTCTCTCTCTCTCCCTCTCTCCCTCTCTCTCTCTCTCTCTCTCTCTCTCATTAATTTTTATAAAGTATTATAATTTTACAATGTAATACGCATAACATATAAAGTATATATAGTAAAGTAAAGGTGGAAGAAAATATTGATTATATGCAGACAAATTATTATAAAAATGATTAATGTGTCAGCAACTTATATTTAAAATAAATTGGCAATAAAAAAATTTGTAATATATATGTATGCCGAATTTGATGTATAAAATAATATTTGAATTAACATACGTTTTTTAAATATAAAGTTTCAGTAATTTGAAAAATTGAGAAGTCACGGTTAAATATGGAACCCATCAAATTTTTGACAAAAAAAAATTGATTCCAGATTAATCAGAGGAAATTGAGGCATTCTGTATAATTTAATCGTCGTGTATAATTTAACCACACAACTTCCTTTTTTCTCGTTACGTTAAGAGAATAACGATTATTAATATCGTCGTAAATGCATTCCATCGATAAATAATTTGTCGTCGACGAAACAAGATGAAGAAATGCGCCTGGAGATCGATCTGCGATAAAGAGAGGCGCACCTGCGTAAGCTCGATCGCACCGGTTTCTCGATTCTGTTGGACGTGCAGGACAGGGAGACCAGCCTGATATGTCCAAGTTCGCATTACGTCCTTCATGCGGAGCTCTGGGGAAGCCGGTAGCCCGTTCGCTCCATCGATCTCCATTTGAAAAGCGCTCCAGAGATCCTCCTGATCGGCGTTGCGATAGTGATATGTGTGCATGTAGTGACGCACAGACGAGAGGAAGATTCGCTCGCCCAGAAAATGATAGATCATGCGCGTCACGCAATTACCCTTGACGTATGATGTCAAATCGAAGACGCCGGTGAGCCTGCTCACTTTCTTCAGATCAATATGTAACGGGTGTGCCGCTTCGTCAGCGTCGCTGTCAAACACAACGTGACACTCGATCAGGAAATGGACCTGCAGGTCCCAAAATGCAGGCTCGAGCTGGAAGATCAAGCGAGTTAATCATTGCCATCGGTTAAACATTATAACACTATAACTATGTATAGGTAACAATAACATTAATTCTCATAAAATTATTAAAACATGATTAAAAAATGAAATAGAAAAATACTATTAATTAATTATTAAAAAATAATTGAAAATCAAAATATCAATTATCGATTTTTTGTTTAATTTTTTATAACTTTACAAAATTCAACATAACGTTTACTTAAAAATTAATATTTGCATTATAATATTAAAATATTGTCTAAAATTCAATTGTTTTAAGAAAAAAATTATTTTATTTAAAAGATTGCTCGAAAATAATAAAAGTCTGAATATTATTACATAAAGTGATTATATTATAATATTTAAATACTAAATTTATTATATTATAATTGCTCAGGAAAAATATTTCATATGTACAAAATGTTTCAGTTGTATACATAATTATATACATATAATTATATGTATATAAAAATGATATATATAATTATATATAATATATAAAATATATTCATATGTATATATATAATACTTTTTCAGGTAATTTTTAATTAACACACTATTTAGAAAATTGACATCCACTTTACTGCGTTTAATGCTAGGAATCCGAAAAATGAGGCGAATCCTTCTTTTAACCACACTTCATCCCACCATTTTGGCGTTACCAAATTACCGAACCATTGATGAGCGACTTCGTGTGCCGCGATACTATAAGCCATTATCTTTTTAGACTCAGTAATACTGTCATCTTTCTTTATAAGGATAATGTCTTCTCTAAAAGTATCAGTATAACTCATTAGTACTATAACTTCTAATCTGAATTGTAATAAAAAAAATTCTGTTAATTAGTTTGTACGAAAAAAATTTAACATTCCAAAGCAATCAAAATCACAAATTCTTCTTTAGGAAAATTCTGCAAATGTAAATTATACTTGAAGAGAATATATGTGTATGATATTTTTACACTTTAAAACTTTTTACAAAAAATTTAAATAAAGTTGAATATTACAGAAAAATAATTTGTTTACCGAAACGTTAAGAGACCCCAGTTTTCCATCGCGGCATATTCTAATTCAGGAACTACGATCACATCTAGTTTATTTAATTCGTAATAAAATCCAGTAAGATTCTGCATTACACGAAGAACTTTTGATATCAGATCGCCTATGTATCTTGTATCGTTCGCGACCTCTTTCCTGAAAAAGATCGTATGCGATGGTCGATCGGTGACGGCAACGTTGTAACTTGAAAAATCGGTGACCATAAAAGCAACCACGTAAGTGGGCATCTGAAAAGTTTTCTCGTAATGGTCCCAAACATATCCTGGCATGCCATATCTGAAGAAAAGGGAGACTGAATTAAAAATTCGGATTATTCTTTAATTAAACGTTGCGATTACACGAATAAAACTTTGCGGCGATCAGGGGATACAATAAACGATGCGTATGTATGTTACAATTGTAACTGAATCGTTCTCTTTTACATTTCCTCGGTGAAATTGCGCATTGAGTTCGAATGCGATCGCATGTTAGATTTTCTGCCAATCGAGATGCGAAATGGCGCCTTGATCCACGGCTCGTCGAAGCATGGGTAAGCTGTTCGAGCGTAATCTGGGGAGAAGTTTGATACCGCTATCCATCTGGAAAGAAATGTCTGCTTTCGCAAAACATGTAGATATATACGTTAAATATATAAAATATTATAAAATAAAAATTTTGGAAACTAATAAATTAATAGTATTAAAGCTAGATTGTTCTTTTCAATGAACTTTGGTGTTCATTCTGTTACTCTTTTACTCTCTAAATTTCTTATTCTTTTACTCTTTTATTTATTTATTAGAAAAATCATCACATACATAGTTTACCTGAAGATAGATCAATCGCGGCCCTAAACAAAGTATCTTTTAAAATTTAATGTGAATATTCAGCAACTAGGAAATGGAAACCTTAAACTGTCAAACTAGATCTTTAATGCTTAAATAATTTAGTGTGAATTTAATTAATAAATTAAAGTAGACATCACACTTTTGTATCAAATCGCAATACCTGGTTTCGTTTGTATCATAGTCAATGTGCGCGCTCCTGAAAAATCCTTTTGGTTTTTGATGTAACGGGATCGTATATTTTATATGTAAAATGTAAATTTCTTCCGCTATCAATACATGTAGAAGAAACACGTCGATAAAATCCTCCTCATCCATTACAACGTACGTGCTCGTTAACTTTGATGCGTTCGGCGAACGATATTCCTTCACGCTAATGTCTTGTATAAAGAGCTTACGGGCGTGAAGTCGTATATGTTTAGTCGGTACTTTGGAATAAAACTGGATCTGTGCATCACCGATCATCGTGAAATTATTTTCTTCTAATATGGGCAGTATTTTCAAACTGCAGTGAAGAGAGAAAAAATTATAACATAACATTAAAAAAAAAAAGCGTAATAAATATCAATGTCTATTTGCATTATTTTATTTACTTTAAATACAAATATCTCGTATTCTATTACTAATATTAATTTTAGTCGTTGTTTGCCAAGTGAAGGAAGTAAGATTAAGTGCGCTGCAAATATTATATTTTAGTTCAAATCTGTAATGTCAATCACTAATGATAGATATGCAATGCTAACAGAAAAGTCAACATCAATTATAACTAACACAGTGAAAATCTGTATTAAATAGCTAATTTGTATTAGTAAATCTATATAATATATTATCTCAACTTTAAATTAAAAAAAAAACGCGCTTTTATCTAAATATCATGTATACAACATTAAAATAACTTCCTTCCTCTGTTATAATAACTTTAATATTAGATAAGTCTTTAAAAAAATCTTTTAAAATTTGAGAAAGAAGTCAAAGATTGTAGCGAATAAAACATCTTTTCCATTACTTCTAACGTTTGAGTAATCAATAATTGAAAAGAATATCGGAGATATGTTGATCGCTGTGCTTACGTGTATTCTAATGGTAAGACTTGATCAGACAACCTCTCCAAATAGGCCACTTTACGAGACTTCCCACCGGTCGACCCCCTATGTCTACCATCCCGCCGATTTTCCATGCTCGAACTAACGAACCAATAAATGATCATTGACCCGACGAAGATGAGTATCACCACCACGATTCGAGTTCTCACTTGCCATCCACGATGTCTAACGTAAGCCGGAATTTCTGCAGCATGTTTCCATATATAGTTTATAAAATTTTGTTTATTTATCTAATTATTTATTTTGTTTATAATTGTTCAACAAAATAAGTATATATAAGTAAAGTAAAAATAAATGTCGTAGCTATCAAATTTTAATTCTATAATATCTCGTACATGATGTACGTTTGTTGCCATACATTGATTAAAATTAATGATACACAGTATTTTTTTAATTAGTCTGTGTTTGGTAGGAAAATTTGTCAGAGTTCATCTAAAAAATATATAATAAATGGCAAATTCAGATAGCATTACTAAAATTTAACGGGAGAAGTCTCATTTTGTCTGTAACTTTATTCGAATAATTTGTATTGTAATACATTTCGACAATTTTCGAAAAGATTCAGGATACATTTTGACTACATTTCGGAGAATTTCCGACACATTTGGATAAATTTTTTCACCAGAGAACTGATTTTATTTTTGCAAAAAAAAAAGATAATATGCTGCGATTTTTATGAAAATACCGTTTTGAGAAACTTTCAAAAGATTCATTTTTTTGTATTGCACGTCTATAAATTTCAAATACAATTTTTAATAAATTTTTCTTTCGATGAAATGTTGCTTTTACCTTGCGTTGGATTGTCCTCCATACTTGTCGGCAAGGGATACTAAACTCCCGCAGGATCTAGCAATCGAACGAACATCGCCACCGACGGATAACTAGCTGCTACTGCGTCCGAAAAGCAGAAAACACGTCAAGGGTTTGTGGTTCGGCCAGACACGCCCGCCAAAAATACACCGAGAGCCACTTGTACGTCATTTCCCTCCTCTGTACTTTACTCCGACATTTACTGTTGATCGCTATTTGCCTGGAATTTTTTCGCAGACCGTCGTGACGACTTGACGAGTGCGCGTCTCGTTATGCAACGCGTCTTCAAAAATATATGTATACTAGCAGCGCCGTCATTTAGCGTTTATAATTTATAGACTTCCAGTAAATAGTCAAAAAAGAGGTTCAGGGACGTTTCGCCCATTAATCATTACAGACACAACAAAACAGAATTGGCTGGTATTAGAAAATAATTTGCTGGTTCTAAAATACGAGCAGACTATCATAAATTTAAAGGTAATGTGAACGTTTAATTATCTCTCTAAAATTCTTTGGAGAGAAATCTCACTCTTTAAACAGTGAAACTTAAGCCGCAATCTTGAAAAGGCGTGACTCAATTTTCAATCTTCTAGATTCTAGAATGATATTTACTCTCAAAGTTCAAAAAACATACAACAATTACTATATCATCTCAAGTATACACATTTTAAGTTTTTTGTTATTTATATCAGATTTAGCCCCGTGGATTGACAAAAATTTTGACTAAACGAAATGTAAGCTTCCTTAAATTATCGTACCTTGTGATTCTTCGCAATTTATAAAACGGCTTTGTGTTTTTCATGAATTATTTAATATTATAATTATTGATGATATAATTTATATATATCGTTAACAGGCAGTTAATTCGTTCAGTAGACTGATTGGATAATTGCGACAGACACGTGGGTGTCTAATGTATACTTAATGTGCTGCGACTATAGCCCGTAAATGCGTCGGCATTAGTGTCGCTAACTTTTGAATTAGTTGCATGAGAATCCCCGTTTGGCTGCTGATGAGAAAGCCAGACACATACATTCATGGATTTATATTTGAAGTGAAGACTCGACTGAGAACCAGCAACAAGTGTTCATTATGAGATTTTACTTTTTTTCTTGTTACGTCCCACCAAACTTGGAGAACTTGATTTCACGAAAAAAAAAGGCTTTAATTTATGAGATATTGTCTATTTTTAAGCATCTTTCTTGAAAAATAATACTCGTGAGAAAATAGAACTTATATCTTTTAATTTCTATTTTTAAATTAAAGAGTCATTAAATAAAATTAAAGTTTTATATCGTTAATTCAAAGAAACCAAAATTAATCTAAAAACAATACTTATTGATCTTTAACGTTATGCGGACTTTGCAAATTAAATTGAACATGTGTCAATTTTTATCTGATACGGAAGACTTTGGAGAGACTAGCTGCAAGACGAAATTCAGGAAATGCATTTCCAAGCGGGCGTTCCCATTCTCGCAGACCGCTTGGCACCGCTTCTCGGTTAGGAGTATCTCATGTTTCAGGGAATCTCGGTTCCTGTGGCGATAGCCGAGTACTTCGACGAGGTACGTGGTGCAGGCCTCTTGTCGCATCTCTGTCGGCATCGTACGTGTGTGAGCCGCATTCAGAAAGAGAGAGTGCAAGCATCCGAGAAAGGAAGCCAAACAATGCCGATGACTAATGGAAACGCGTGACCCTCAAGAAGGAGTCGACCCTTCGAAACACACCGGATAGAGAATCCGGCCGGTGCCCTGTACACCCATTTTCTCACTCTTACACGACCGTCTCTTTTCGCTCCTTCCCTCTTTCCTTTCTCCACTCTTATATTTTCTTAGGTGGGTCTCTACCGAGATTGACTCCTCGTTGACGGAGTAATAGTCATACTCAATGAAACACCAACAACGAATTCGTGAATGAATCGGCTCGATAAAGAAAACAACTTCATTTCTTTTCTCTGCATTTTTCTCTTAAATATACATATGTGTGTGTGTGTGTGTGTGTGTGTGTGTGTGTGTGCGCGCGCGCACGTGTGATTATTGCAATTATAATATTTAAGTTAAATATAGAATAGTTTATTTTATTTGTATATTATTTTAACATATATAATTTTATCAATATTGTTTTTTTCTTGTTAAAAAACTAAAAATATATATTAACAAACTAATATTTGCAAGTTATTTTATAAGTTAACAAAAAATTATTCAAATTTAAATAAGAATATTAGAAAAGTAAAAATAAAAAGTAGTATTTTATATACAATATAATAAATTAATAAATTGTAATATAAATTTGAGAGAGAGATTCGTATTTACTTTCAAAATATTTTGAAAGAATTAAATTTGCAATTAAATTTTCTTGAAATCTCATACAATTAATCAATAAAAATGTTTATGCTAATCGATTTATATTTAGTTTATTTTACAATATTTAATTTCCTTCTTTTTATTAAATTTTTTTTAATTTAAACATTTTTGACATCCGTGACAACCGAAACGAATGATTTCTTCCTTTCTAATAACACACTTGTCTCATATAGTCGGAAGTTAGTATCGTATTACAAAATGAGGGAAAAACCTGGACTACTTTTGGACGATCGTACTAGATGAAACATATGAAAACACAAATGTATATATTTATTAAAATAATGAAGAACATTTAAACTTTGATAAAAATGCAAATTAATATATATACCAATGAAAAACCGATAAGAACAGGCCGTGACGGTTGGATCTTGAGTGCTTCTAATATATAAATTGCATATGAATTTATATACTAGTATGTAGTATTTTTTTAATTACGCGTCGAATTTTTTTTAGACTTGAAACGCAAATTCTACTAAATTACCGCAGTAATATCACAAGTTAAATTGACTAACAATTAAACAATTTTTGATGCTCTTTGCGCATCGTAAATCAATCTTAATAATATGTTGAATGACATATTAAAATCTGTAAATAATTAATTTCTATTGCAAAAAATATTACCTCGGCTAGGAATTGAACCCGAATCTATTGCATTCCGTGCAAGCGTTCTAAGCCTTGTTGATAAAAGATACCAAAACATACTTTGAAATATATATTTTAATTTTTGAAGTAGATTTACATGATTAAAATAAATTTTAGACTCCATTCCAATTATCTAAAATATATTTTTAATTGTGGCTATTACTTGTTTCGTCTAAAGTTTATGGAAACACGGAACTGAATATTTATCGATACGCGGATAAAACAATTGGCAAAAACAGCACTTCGCGTGCGTCTTATAAAAATACTCTTAATTCCCGACAAATGTAAAGTTCAGAGCAAAAACTCAGCTACCGCTTCGTGTGTCATCATTTCGAATTCTTTCGCGAGCACTGACCAATCACTTTGGCTGCGAGAAACGATTCACGCTCAGGGATTGGCCATAAAGCTGAGGGAAACATAGAAGAACATTACAGAGCTTCCGTGGCCCTACTCCTACGACTCTTCTCCAACGTTCTCGATGTTCTCTATGACATTCTCGCTGCCCTATGACGGCGCCGTCACATGTGCTCGTATGACATTTCCGAGTAGGCACCAACGCAATTCGCATCCATCCACGCGCGAAGTGATTCTACGGTGAACGTGTGCTTGCCTATTAACAAAATTAGTGATGTTAATCGATATTATACAATATATATCTGTTCACTGATTTAATTTAACGTTACTACCTGGTACAATATTTTAACCCAACTTCTGAACACATTATACGTAATCAAGAAAATAAATATAAGGCCGTAGCGAGAAAATACATGCAAAAAGATATAAAAAGTTATTGTAATTAAATGTTTTATTTCTTTATAGAATTTACAGTGTTCGATGAAAAGACTTTTTTTCTCTAAACAGATATAAGTGTGTGTTGCAATTAGGATCTTGTATATCCTTTCACTGTTTTTTCGAATATATACTTTTAGAAATCAAATAAGAGAACAAAACAAACGTTAAATGAATAACATAATCGTTAAATAAATAATATAATCGAAAAATTATTGCGGATTTATTGCGGATTGATTGTTGATTATTTTAAAATTCTATAATTGTTATATTCTCGCTAACTTTTCTTTGTCAATTCTTTGTAAAGATATTTGTACGCAAAGAATTCGTATACTGACACGTTAAAACTGTCAAAATCTTTATTCGTTACTATGTCGTGGTCAAAAAACACGATTGCGTACAGCCATCGGACATCCGATAATTTCGAATTTCCACCAACACCGCCCACACCATCGTCTCTTCATATAGAAGGACAGAACGCGAGAGCAACAGGTTGTGAGACCCAATGGTATCACAGGTGGTCTTGGAGCAACCCGTCGAATCCTTGCGGTGGATTCGATATTGCAACCGACGAAACCACTTGTTTGATCTCGCCGCCTTACGTCGTCAATTTTCTTCAAAGCACCGACAGCAATCAAAATTATCGCACGTGCAGGTAAAACTTGCACACTTGATACCTTATTTATTTAATATTTAAGAACTTTATTTATTTTCAAAGTGATATTTTAAAATACTTTAAAGATAATTCTTTAAGAAGCACAGTATACTTTAGTTGCTTTATTAAAACAGTGTTTAAACTGCAATATTCATCTATTATCACATTTATGAAAATGTTATATTTTGCATTAAGACAAATATTCATAAAAAACAAATATAGCTAATAGGTATCTAAAATCATATATATCTTGTAATAATTAATTACTGTAATTAATAAATTTTTCTATTATAATTTATTATTTTTTCTCAAATAATAATAATTTTGAATAATAATTCAAACAATAAAATTTATGATTTCTTGTATCGTAAGATCGTGTAATTACTATTGCAATATATATATCTTATATAAATGTATATTATATAATTTAATTTTTATAAGATGGGAGCAATATTCTCAGCAAGACACAACAGATTGTCATCTGATAATCGAACAGTTAAATGGAAAGGAAGACGAGAAGCTTTTGAGCAAATCTGAAAATTTGTTATACGAGAATAATCAAGATCGAAATGTCACGACTACGACAAACACGGGAACAATGTTTCGTACTTGGGAAATGCCTCATTTGCAAAATATAGACCACGAGTATGAGAACAAGTTCCAATCTTGGCAGAATTCGCAACGTAATGAGGATCATGCGAATTCGTTATTTGGAGGAAATACACGCTCGCACCAACGAGAACGAGGTAATGTGTTATTTCCTTATATATCCGAAAAATTGTATTTTGTAAAATAAAATCTGTATTATGCACACACACACTCATTCACTCTGACACACACACACACACACACACACACGTGTACATATATGTATATACGTATAGTACATATACGTAAGGTACACTAGATTATAAAATTATTATATTTTTAAAATTCTGTAAAAAAATCCTACTATATTCAAGTAAAAATCAGTTATAAATTGTTGGAAAATAACTTGTTGATTGTAACTTGTCAGTTTTAATTCAATTTAAATTATTTTGAAGCAATAATTAAGGAATAATTAATTGTTATACGAATATTAATAGCTGTGCACAGCTGTGTGTAATACATTAGATTGAAATCTTTCGAATCATATAGCTTCGACAGATTTCCAACGTAAATCATTGACAATACAGTTAGAAGTTTTATGTCTTCTGTGTCGCCAATGCGGCTATAACAGGCCCAGTATAATCTAAATGTTTATCGAATGTCTAACTGCTGGTATACATCTTGAATAATAAATGTCATGTATCACTCTCGCTGTTACACTGATATAGTATTCTAAATTTGAATAGCAAATAAATTTGTTCGTTGGATTTTAATATAAATTGTGAATATAACAAATACGAGAGAGAAATCAACAATAAAACTAAAATTAATTAAAATTAAAATCAGTGTATTCCTTTTTCTATAAGAAATCTAACATCTATACTGCATTAACATTACTAAATAATAAAAATTAATAGAAGTATTGTAAATACTTCTAAATAAATAAAACTCAAAATCGATACAGAATCCTAATAAAATAAAGATTTAGCAATCAAATTCATTACTTTAAACGGTTTTACTTCACATACCGCCTAAATTTACAATACAATATTTATTTATTTAGAGATTTCTCTAACAATTACTTTTATGTATAATAAAATAATTAAAATGTTTAATACAAAAGAAAACGGTCATTTTAATTTACATATTACTATATAAATACAGTATACAGTTCATATTATAGTAAATCTTGCTTTCATTATATGAATATCAATATACATTATAACTTGTTTCGAATTTACAAATTAGTAGCATCAAAATATTAGCTTCTGCTACTTTGTTCGGTGTTACTCTCGTATTACTCTGATAGTGTGGCCATCGATGCGAGCTATGAACTATGAGAGATTTCACGTTTGACGTCAGCTAGCAATTAGAGTCGAGATAGCGGCACGGAAGCAAAGTTAAGGGTTTCAAGAGAGCGAAAGAGAGAAGGAAAGTTTCCTGCTCTCTCGGCGATCACGTGTTGCATTGCGGTAGAAACCACGCACTTCTAGCAAAAGCGGATTTCGCAAGCGGGAACGTGCATCGGTGCAACGCGTACTGATGCATCGTGCACGCGGCTATTTTCATCAGACGCCGACGACAAAAAGTCGCCGACGAGCCGCGAAATCTTGCTGCGGAAAACCATGCGGCAAAAAGATCGAGCCGGATGATGAGCGCGTTATGTCACCACTTGGGATGAAACTGGACCGTTCTCTTCTAATGCGGGCAGAAGAGGTAGAAGAAGAAGAGCTCGCATCGATAGCATCTAAAAGAGATGTTGTCTGGAGTTTCGTTTCTTTTTAATTTCACTTGATCGTACATATATGTTGAAAATATGATACTGAAAATCAAGCAAATATAAGATAAAATTATCTACAGTTAGTGCGGACATAAATTAATTGTTAGATAAACTGATAAAACAGTTCAAATATGAAGCTTTTTAATAATAATATATATATATATATATATTAAAAACTAAATATTTAAAATTTTGTATCATTTTATCCAATGAATTTGATCCACTAACTATTCACTAATCGGTACATTTATCTTATCAGTGGCTTTATATGATATAAGAATCGTAAAAATTTTTATTATTATCCTATGTGTGACTATTATACAAACTCTTATTTTTCTTCAAAATTATATATCTATAATATATTACTATATAGACTTTTTGTCAAATTGATACACCGACATGCGTGCACACGCGCATGCACGCACACACGAAACAGCACACTGAAAATTTTTAGAAAAAATTTACCAAAATGAAATAGCACCTAAAATCCAGCTTGACCGTTAAAAACTTTAAACTTAAAATTTAACGGTCAAGCTGGATTTTAGGTGCTATTATTATAATTCCGTGTAAATTTATATACTACGTATGTAGTCTTTTAAATTGGCTTTTTTAATTTACTAGCACATTCCTTGCGCGCGCTACGCGCGCGATGGTCCATTTTATGCTCTTTTTAAATATTATGAATTATGTTTCTTTGAAACTTGTTTTGAAATCAACAACTCCTCTAATTCCTACTAATACAAAATTTCCCTGAAATTTGAAAACCTTTAGAATTTCATTATTGTTTTCGATCGCCACATTAATTCTACCATTTTTATATTTAGCTTATTTTTTTATTCAATGTTTATGTCGAAAAATTCGACCCACAGTGTAGTTGTGCTGATTCGCGTACAAGAGTAAAGTACATTAAAGCAATTAATTGACGGGATCATTTTGATCTCAAAATGTTTCTAGAATTATTTGCTCTAAGAATGTTCACAATCCGAATTTTTTGCTCATCGTTTACGTAGAGAAATTCGACCCGCAATGTGGCTGTGCTGGGTCGCGTACAAGAGTAAAGTACATTAAAGCAATCAATTGCCGGGATTATTTTGGTCTCAAAATGTTTCTAGAATTATTTGCTCTAAGAATATCCAGAATCCGATATTTTGCTCATCGTTTACGTCGAAAAATTCGACCCACAGTGTGGCTGTGCTGGATCGCGTACAAGAGTAAAGTACATTAAAGCAATCAATTGCCGGGATCATTTTGGTCTCAAAATGTTTCTAGAATTATTTGCTCTAAGAATATCCAGAATCCGATATTTTGCTCATCGTTTACGTCGAAAAATTCGACCCACAGTGTGGCTGTGCTGGATCGCGTACAAGAGTAAAGTACATTAAAGCAATCAATTGCCGGGATCATTTTGGTCTCAAAATGTTTCTAGAATTATTTGCTCTAAGAATATCCAGAATCCGATTTTTTTTTGCTCATCGTTTACGTCGAAGGATTCGATCCACAGTGTGGCTGTGCTGACTTAAGACTAAAGTTGGCATGTCCATCCATTTTTCAAAGAAAAATAGCAGCAATAATTTATCACTCACATTATTAAGATCGATTTAAGATGCGTAAAGAACATCAAAAATTGTTAAATTACTAAAACAATTTAATTCGTGATATTATTGCAGTAGTTTCGTAGAGTTGCGTTTCAAGACCGAAAAATTGTTCGGCGCGCAGTTTAAACGGCTACATATACGTAGTATATAAATTCATACGGAATTATAATAGCATCTAAGATCCAGCTCGACCGTTAAAGGCAATTTCTTATTCGACATATATGGATATAATATTTAATATTTAAATTAAAGTTTTTAATTTAAAAAAAAATTTAAAGGGGTTTTTAACTTTCAATTTTAAAGTTTTTAAACTTTATTTAAAAAAATAAGTTTTAAAATGCAAAATAAAGCTTAAAGGATATTTAAGAATATTTGAAAGAGAATTGTACTGGGCCATAATTTTCAAAGATGATAAAGTGAGAAGATGCAAAAATGAATAATTATAGGTCCGAAATTGCGATGATATATGGCGTGAACCAGACGTCGCGCGTCGCAGCCTAATGGGACAAAGTGTACATAAATGTATGGAATTTTATTTTTAAAATGATTTTTTTGCGAAATTTTATATGATCATTTTTTTACAGAGTTATTCTAAAACTTAAGGCATCACTATCATTAGATCAAGTTGTTTGTAATTCATTCCAATATAAACTGTATAGAATTTGACTGATCGAAATTGAACCTCATTTGTGTGTATGTTAGTGCGTGCGCACATGTGTGTTTACGCGCGTGTATGTATATATTATATTCATGTGTGTCCGGTTTTTGGCGTTATACAGAATCAATAGCATGACGTAACAGGAATCTGATTCCGCGCATGTGTATAAATGTGTATACGCGCGCACACGTGCCTAATCGCATGAATGCGGTAATACGTGCACGAGAGGAGGTCATACCCATTAATACATAAACGTAGCTAGACGCATGCACGTACGCACGCACAAATAAAATTAAATTCCAATCAGTCAAATTCTATGCTAATAATAGCGATATTTTGAATTTGGAATAATTTTACAAAAAATGATTTTATCAATAACTCCGCAAGGAAGCATTTTAAAGATAAAATTTCGTACTTTCATGTGCATTTTGTCCTATTAGTAAGATGCGATGTTTGATTCATACTATATATCGTCGCAATTTCGAACCTGCATGTAATTATCAATTTTTTTAATCTTCTCACTCTATCATTGTATTTCGAAAATAACGGCCCAGTTCAATTTTTGTTTAAATATTCTTAAAGTAGACACTTCGAACTTAATTTGTATTTTTATCTTCATTATTTACCAAGCTATGATTATTTAAATTTTGCTAAATTTTTCCTATATTTTTAGTATATCAATTTTCTTGTAGGTGAGTATATTTTCTGAACAATAAAATATAATAGAGAGATATGTAATAGATGTATATAACGAAACTAAAATTGAAAATATATTTTTTCCTTCAGTAGAAAGTATTAAACTACCAATATAATCAAGTGTAGAATTAAAAGAATTTGCAAATCTAAAAAATGCATTGCTTACTTGTTTTATTGTGTGATTGTAGAAACAACAAAGAGAACAAGCGATAAACCGCGGAAAGAGAGAACCGCGTTTACAAAGCAACAGGTCCGACATCTTGAATGCGAGTTCGCACATAGTAATTATTTGACACGTTTGCGCCGCTATGAAATTGCTGTAGCATTGGATTTAACGGAACGCCAGGTAGATTACAAACAAAATATAGATTGATTCACAGGGACTCCTTACTGTTCAAATAAAATTAAGTGAAAAAAAGGACAAATAGGAGTTAAACGCGGTATAATCGTTATGCGAAATAAAATACAATTTTTTTGTAACACAAATCTCTTTATTAAATTAAGACGCTTACTTCTTTCGGCTTATTTTTTAATCCTCCTCAAATTACTACGTAAAAAAAAAATAAAAGCACTTTTATTATACAATCCAAATGGTGGCTATCGATTGAGCGTATATAGAACTTGGTCAGTTCAGCTGTTATTGAGATCTGAGAACTGTTTCAGTTCCTTTTTTGAGTTCTTTTCAGAGATATAAATTACTATTATAAATACAATATATTCATGGACTAATTAGTCATAGTAAATTATCTCCACTTTATTAAAAAAAAACCTCAATATTGGAAAATCATAGAAGAAAATTAACAAATTATGATTAAAAATTATCAGAGATAAATTATGGAGAAACATTGTAAAGAGAGAATTTAAATCACATTAAAGAAAGGAAGCTCACTACGACAACCATCAACCATATCACAAACTTAAGCAACAAATTATTTAATCAAAAACTATAGTTTTTAACTTATCGACCAGTCAGTGCCGAATTTATCTTAAAACATAGAATACTTCTTTAAATTTAATTCTGATTTAAAAAATGTTTTAATTATATCGTATATAATCAAAAAGGATTTGGAAAAATAATTAAAAGTCAAAAGATAGAAAGACTGTTTCAATGAAAAAACGACATTAATTTTCATTGAAACAGATCTGATAATTTTTAGTCATAATTTGTTAACTTTCTTCTGTAATTTTCCAATATCGAGGTTCTTTTAATAAAGTCGAGGTGGCTCACTATGACTAATTAGTCTTCATGTATTTATTCTGGAGACACAGTATAGTGATAAGCCAAGCGTAGCGTCATGGCGTGAGACTGCCGTGGCTACTTTACGCGAGGCGGCGAGTTGCGGAAGATTGAGTTTATCAGATCTCAATAACAGTTTGAACTGACCAAGTTCTATATACGCTCAACCGATAGCCACATTTGGATTGTATAATAAAAGTGTTTTTATTTTTTTTTTCTACGTAATAATTTGTCTTCTATTGTATCTCTGAAGAGGGCTTAAGAATGAGCTAAAATAAGTATCTTAATTTAATGAAGAGATTTGTGTTATAATTGTATTTCCTTTCACGTAACGAGATTACCGCGCTTGACTCCTTATTTGTCCTTTTTTCACTTAATTTCATTAGATTATAAACAATTGAATAGAAAATACAATTTTTGTCTTTTCAACATTAAATATAATTTACAGGTGAAAGTGTGGTTTCAGAATAGACGTATGAAATGGAAACGAACAAAAGGAAGCACAGTGAACGTACAGGAAGCAACTACTGTATCGTGACATATTTCTTAAGTTCGTTATTCAGTATATTTAGAGTTTAATTGTACATAATTTATACAATATTTTAGACAATTGTAGCGTAAAGAATTTGCGCGTTTGCTCTCTGTACCAAAAATCCGAGGATTCATATTTATTCAGAAAACATATTAAATTTTATTTGAGCCAATATCTCTTAAAAAGTAATAATAAATTATCGATAGTATCTTTGCCATACCAATCACTTCTGATAAACCATTTGGAATCAACGCATAAAACTATAGGTCTCATACATCTGCAGATATATGCAGAAGTTATCATGTTTCTGAAACTATTAAGAAACTATTATTCTTTTTTTAAAGAAAAAATAATTTTATAGATACAAATTACTCACAGAAGATTAAAAATTTTAATATAATAATGTTATAGATATTGTAGAACCTTATATCACAAAATAAATTCCTATTGTTCATTAAGTTTCTTTAATACAAATTACAAATTAAATCTTAATTATAAATAAACCAGAGCTAAATTACATTTTTAACAGTTTAGTTTGTTACATTTTTGGTACATCGACGGGTTCAAATTTTATGCTAATCCCCTTAACTTGCAATTTACTTTCTAATGCTGAAAGATTATTGAGTGATCTTTGAACATATTTCTCATGGTCCTTGGCACTTTGAAGACGATTTTTACTTAGAGTTGTCTGTCTTCTATTTTTTAGTTTAGGATATTTATCTTCTGACCAATTTACGCCTGAGAAAAATCCAGAGTGTTGCTTCTCAGATGGAATGTATGTAGCTGGAAAATATATATTTATATATAATGAAAAACAATTAATTAATAGTAACACAATTAATTAATAGTAATACAATTTTAAATAAATACCTTTTAATAATCGGCCGCACATGAGATAATTGTTCATAGTATCTGCTGCAATTTCGGCAACTTGTGAGTGGAGGAATTCAATATAACCATAACCACAACTTTTTCCAGTCTAAAAATATATTTTTTTAAAACTTATAATAATGCAGTTTATAATTAAAAAATTAACAATAATAACTCTTATCAATTGAAACAATAAAACGCAAATGATAGGATCATAGAAGTAAAGTCTTTTTTAACTTTGGATGTTGTTCAGCAGTAACATACTTGTATCACTAATCTTTAATTTAATTTACTTGAAAATAAATTGATTTTAGACATTTTAACATTACTTGTTTATTTATGGCTCGAAGCCTTTATTTAAAATATATATTGTTTTATTGTAACATTTGAGAGCCATTTATTAACCTTTAGAGGACCAGATAGTATGGCCAGTAACAGAAGTATCTATAACTTGAATCACCGCAGCCTATCAAATATTCAGTTATTATTTCATATAATTGAAAATGTGTTGTCAAGAAAAATTTGATAGTAATTTCATTTTTCGCCAATAGGAGGCATACCGATTTTATTTATTCGTTTCATATGTGTGTGTGTGTGTGTGTGTGTGTGTGTGTGTGTGTGTAAATACTGTGTTATTCAATTCGACTTATCTAGACGTGTCTAGATTTATCTAGGTAAATATTTCTACATAAAATTTCGATAATATAATTTCAGAAATGCGTTCTGCAACATCAAAAACACTTACGCTAATTCTATAATGTGCTTTTTGTTTCCTGTTTCTTGCTGTTTGTCTCTTACCTTTTTTTGATCAAGAAACAGAAAACAAAAAGTACATTGTAGATCAGGCTTTTGTCTCCTACCTTTTTAATCAAGAAGACAAGAGACAAACAGTAAGAAACAGGAAACAAAAAGCACATTGTAGATCGGGCTTTAGGAATACTAAAAAGAAAAAATAAAATTTTCCACATTGACCGTCCCGTTGCGAACCGGACTGGCCACTGTAGTGGTCGACTCATCGTGACATAAACTTTCAATGTACCTATACATGAATTTTACATTAAAAAAATTCAAATTTTTAAGGCAAAAATACCGGCCCTGTAAAGGTTAATATTGTTTCTACTTGAAAATCTTTTTTTGCATTATTAATAGACGACTTGCGTATTATCTTGACGTTAAAGTCTTTTGGTTTTTTTCGTGATCAGTGGAAATGCGTTAGTGTGCTTCATGCAGTTCTACCAATCGACTGTGTAAATATATTGAGGAAATTTTATGATGAATTGTTAATTGCTTCTTTCATGATATTTACAAGAATATATATATTATTAACATATGCAGTATTTATAAACTATTATATTTTAATAGATTCGCTAAAAATGGCTCAAAATATATAGCCAAAATACACTTAGTTACTTAATAAAAATTTTAATATTGTTATGATACAATATTCATGTCGGTTAAATAGACTTTGTATTTTGTGTATTACTCTAGTTCTAACTTCTACAATCCTATTATTAGCATTTTATTGTTCTAATTTACGATTTATTTTGTAGACATATACATACTCTTTTAGATCTTACTACTCGTACTCGTGTTACATTCCCAAACTGTTTGAAATAGTCTTTCATTTGTTCTTCATAAAATCCATGAGGAATATGTCCGACATAAACTATTCCTCTATTTTTGAACTTCTCTGGTTTGAATCGTTTAGGTTTAAGTTTTATTAAACTTTCTTTCTTTTTCGTGGCTGCTTTAGTTTCGGCTTTCTGTTTCTACAAAAAGAACATTTGTTGCTAAATATAATAAACTATTCATGTAATATGTACTATAAGAGTATATATGTACTGTAAGTATATGTACTATTCAAGTAATATAAATCTCTCTCTCTCTCTCTCTCTCTCTCTCTCTCTCTCTCTCTCTATTATAATTTTATGTAGGTTATTTAAATCTTATAAAACATATAAATACAAAATATCATCAATAGGAATTAAAGAAATAAATAGGAAAGAGTTGAGATTGTTTCCTCTAATTGGACTTTGTACTTTCAATCATTTCTTGAGATTTATATATATATATATATAAATATAATATATTATATAAAAAAACGAGTGAATACAATATTTTTTTTATTATATTATATATATATGCGTGTGTGTGTGTGTGTGTATATATATACATATATGACATCTGATTATTAGAATTCTAATTCTAATAAGTAGAAAAAAAGCTCAACGATTAAGGCTCATTAGACTTTCAATATTTTTCAAATAAAGCAACATAAAATAAATAAGTTATTTTATTGAAAATTATGTCGAACCTTAAAAACTTGCTTCACATTTTTCACAGCTTTCTCGAGACTGGCACTTGCTTTCGGCTTCATATTTTCAACATTAAAACAACATTAAACACGTGCACGCTGCACGATTCCCACAGAAAGACGCTGAAGTGAGAGAAGCCAAAAAAGGACAGGACGCAGGACTATCATTTTGAGGGACTATAGAAATCCTCTAGAGTCTCTATTGTGGTAACACTGTCTAGTGGACAAAACCGGCAGCTAATAGGATGTCAGCATGAAACAGCGCCATTATGATGATTGCCTGTGTTATCAGAAAAAATAGCTTTGTACTGTTGTAAAATACTTTAATATGATTGGTCTTGCCCTTAGTTTCGCACTGAAACTAATGGTACGTTTCCACTGAGCATGTCACGCGTCGTCCGTCGCGTCACGAGTTAAGCCCATGGCACATACAAAAACGTAAGGCCGTAAATGTAATAAGTAAGCGTTTTGGTCAATCACAGTAGAGACCAAAGCCGGTAGCGAATCCAATATTAAGCGGGGAGCATAGACTTTTGCATAACGCATAAAGCATGTGCATAAGGAATTTCATTGGTCCATTTTCTTATGCATGAGTCATTGGACCAATCAAATTCTTTATGTATATGGTTTATGCGTTATGCAAAAGTCTGTGCTCCCCGCTTTACGATTTCCTTACTGATACATCTTATGGCCTTACGTTTTTCTATGTGTTTCTGGCTGGGCCAATGAAATTCCTTATGCACATGCTTTATGCGTTATGCAAAAGTGTGTGCTGCGGCCTTCAGGCGAGAAAATATATTAAACCGTGTATTTTTTACAATAGTATTTCAATTTAGCCTGCAATTACTATTTATTTTATTTCTCAACTGATTGTCAATATACATTTTGAAATTGTCTACTTAAAAAAATCTTTATGCTAATTTTACTTTACATATTTAATTTGATTAATCTTTTAACAACAAATATGTATATCTTAGAATTCTTATTAAAATCGATTATTTTACAAACGTTTTTGAAGGCCAAAATACTCAAATGAATTAATCGAAACAATTTTATCATGACAAAATTTTATTAAAAACTTTTCTAAAAGAATGGTGCCTAAAAAACCGAAACATTGTTGCAAATCGGCAGTAAAGTATGCAAAATAACATTGTAACTACTTTATATGCATACAGTATATGATATAAATTTTAGTCTTGTTAGAAAAGAAAGAAAAGTATGCATTATATTTAAATGTGTGTGTACATGCAATATAAAACCCTGCTCACATATTTAAATTAAAAGTACGTGTATAAGATACAATTTCATAAACTACTACAACCGATTATTTCAGCAATAAAAACGATTACATAATTAAAATTGACAAATATTAAACATCAATTTTGATCACCTTGATACATAAAAATGTCTCCTATGATACCATTAACGGAATCTCCAATCCACAGATACAAAGAATCTTTTTCATCTCTATTACTTAGCAATTAAAATTATAGTATCACTGACTTTGACAACAAAATTATGAAACTTGAAGCTGTATAGTAGCAACTCTACTCCGGATATTTTTTTGTTACATTTACTATCATTTAAACATAGGCCTGGTTTACATAGTGCACTTGATACGCGTATCAGGTACTATATTCGTATCAAATTCGTACTAAACATTTAGTACGCACGATGTAAATGCTATCGGATTATTTTTGTACGAGCGTATCAAGCAGGAGTATCGTACTAAACTGATACGGGTATCAAATGATACAAATGGCGATGTAAACGCATGAAACACATTTAATACGCATACCAATTCTTTTACGATGTAAACCAGGCATAAATCAATAATCAAAGTTGAAAACTTAATAGAGATCTGTATGTGCCTTGAACTCTTCTTGAATTCTTCTTTCAATTCCAGGTAAAATTATATTGTTTGGAGTTATATTAAAACTAACATATACTGCTTTTCCAAGCTTCATGCTTAATCTCTTAGCCATATTTGTAGATGTAGCATCTGCTATAGAACCTATAATTTTGGTTGCAATAGGCTGTCTCTCAAAACTTGATGTGAGAGCAAAAGACAAGTCTTCCATGCTACCATTAATAGAATCTCCAATCCACAGATATAAAGAATCTTTCATTCTTATTATCTGGCAATTAATATTAGTATCACTGACTTTGACAACAAAATTATGAAATCTGAAGCTGCATGGTAGTAATTCTACTCCAGATCTATTCTCTGTTACACATGCCATCATTAATGCATTTGGTTCTCTCTTACCTATAATCATAAAATTTCAAAATATATTAGAAGGAATAAAAAACATTGCAGTATATTTAAAGAACAATATATGTTGATATATTAATATTAAAATTATATACTCTGAAAAACAATTAATATTCTAATATTTGGAAAAATTTTAAGTTTATGTATTCAAACATTCTTTTTAATAATAAGTTATTTTTAAACAATAAGATATATATACAATGAAAACCTAGAGTTAACAAGCAAAAATAATAAATAACCTAAATAACAATCTTGATTTGCAGTTAAAGAAAACAAAATTTAACTGACTTCCAAACTGAATAGCTTTAAGCCAAGTAGGTAGCTAGTTTTAACAAATTGTATTTTAATATATCATGTATCATGTACTTTGATGCTGTCATGACAGAGACTCATCCAAACTTAAAACAGATTTAGGGTATTCATCTAGAAGAGGTGCCTTAACTCCGATTTTAATGACATTTAATTAGTCTCGTTCGAGATGTTTTTACACAAAACAAAAAACGTAGCACAAAAAAGAATAATTATTTAGAAGAGATGCCTCACCCCAATTTTGATGAAATTAATCTCATTCAATGCATTTTTGCATGAAACAAAAGAATCACTCAGAAATAAATTCTGTCCTACGAACTGAGATATTAAGCGATAAAGTTGACGATAAAGGTTATGAATCCTGTCATATTGACCTAGCGTGATGAACTACAGGGGGGGGGGGGGGGATATCTTGAAAGAAGGAGCGACTGTGAGCGACAGACTCCCTAGCACCACCTCGCTCTGTCGTACCAAAATTGGAACTAAAAGGGTCAAGTGACCAATAGTGGGGATATTCAAACTTATACGCGCATATCAATATGAATATAACAGGTTATACTAGTAAGTTCCTGAGCAATGCGTTAACTAATGTTATTAACATTATTTAAGTTTGCATTATTTAAGATAGCGAAATATACCGTTTCTCAATCTTAAATAATGTTAATAACATTAGTTAACAAAATATTTAGAAACTCTCTTAACACAATTTGTATTTAGATTAATATAAAGGAATTGTCTAAAATTATTAAAAATTCTTCAATTTTTATTAATATTTATATAATATTGTAAATATATGTTTTATACATTTTTCAAATATTACTATAAAAGTTACAATTAGTTCTCGCTAATTTTATTTTATTTTTCTTTTTTACTAAAAATATAAAGCAACACATTTTCCCGTCCCACTTTACAGACTGCGGACTGTCGGATATACAAATATTGAATACCCGGTGTGGTTAAAAAATGTGATGCATATCATTTTCATGATCCACAGCATCATACACATAACCAATCGCACTTAACAATATACAATAATATTTACAATATGCATTAATAATATATATACAGATACAATTTATAACAGAAATCTATAAATGTATACAAAATTGAACAAAATATAATATGCCGTACGTATATCATAATAAAATATTAATATATACACAATTAAAATATTTTCGAAAACAGGCAAAGCTAAAAGAGAGAAGCAATTGCAGAATAAATATTAATAAAACAAGGTGGGAAGGATCAATTAAAAACACCATTACCAAAACAGTTGTAATACACCCACTTGGATTTCTATTATTTGGTCGCCTCTTCTTGATATCCGAGATTCGTCAAAAAACTACTACTGATACAACTTGAACAATCTTCGATTTTAAACCTACGACACATTCCACGTAGCGCATACATCTCTTCGGAAAAATCGTTTTAATGTTTCCAGAATTTCCAGAAATCATGATATGTCTCGATTGCAGCTTCTCCATATGGTACGTGTGATAAACGGTGCAGATTGAGCCAAGTAGCGACTGCCTGTGCCTACGATCCACGCGACGGAAGCGGGACCGTCAGTGAAATCGTTGCGAATACAGCCGGCTCCTCGACTCTCGTTTAACACACGACTCTAACGTC
>NW_017278209.1:0-856 GCF_001594065.2 Cyphomyrmex costatus
AGAATCAACAAATAGCATTTATTAGTTTAACAGAAACGCCACTATCTCATGTTAAGCGCCTATCTCATAATAGGGGGCTTTCCTCTAATGATATATCAGTTACTTTTCGTAATATAGTAATATAATAGTAATATTCGTATAATAGTAATATATTAATATTAGATAAAAAGGTTTAAATTTTTAGTATCTCTTTTTTTGAACATGGCTGGACTTTTTCATTTTTATGATGATTTTTTTTATATTTATATCGCGAGGTCAACTAGAAATTGGCACGGGAACGTTTAGAATGGGTAGAGAGAAGGAGAGTTAGATTATTAGAGATTTTTTGGAAAGGGGAAGGTGGGCAATCGTGTTCATCGCACATGGAGTAAGAGCAACTACGTAAAAAAACAAAAACTATGCAAACTACGTAATTTTAATCAAATGATAATATTTATTTATAAACAATTGTATATTTTAATGAATTTTTTTGGCTCGTAGCCCTTTTTCCTTTTCATTATTTCTAAATTTATTGAGCCTTATAACAAACATATTTTAAATCATTTGTTTTATTCGTTTCAGCTCGCAAAGCCAGTTGAATATAATCAATTCCAAAAACCGATTCCTCTGACCAAGTTTAAACCTCTTCCCGGACAGATAGGTACTTTATCAGGATGGGGTATGATACGCACGAACGGACCGCTCCCGCGCATACTTCAAAAGATGAATCAGGTTATAATTCCATCGTACCAATATCAGGATGAGCACTTTAATGAGCCCATATCCACCACTCACTTATGCACACTCAATCGTGCGGGAATTGGCGCTTGCAGGGTAAATAATAGCATTAATAGATACATAAAGATATATTTTCTAG
>NW_017278210.1:0-821 GCF_001594065.2 Cyphomyrmex costatus
TAGTTGACATTCGTTCGAAGCGTAAAAAAGAGTACTTTTTTGCGTTGAAGATGTCGGAATTTAAGTATTTCAAAAAAGCAACATTTGCGGGAAGGTTTACTCCATTATTTCATTTTAAAGAAAAGTGCTGCGGAAACGCATCGTTTGCTCGTAGATATTTACGGTAAGCATGCTCCATTGAATACTGCTTGTAAAGAATGGTTTCGGCGATACAACAATTGTGATTTTGACGATTTTTACCATCTGGTGGGATCAAAGGGGTGTTATATATTATGAGCTGCTCAAACCGTCCGAAACCATCACTGGCGATCGTTATCGACTACAACGTTTAAACCAAGCTTTAAAGAAAAACGACCGAAATAGGACAATAGGCACAACAAGCTGATTCTGTTACATGACAACGCTAAGCCACACGTTGCAAAAACCGGTCAAGAAATATTTGGAAGGAGTAAAGTGGGAAATTCTGCCCCACTCGCCGTATTCACCGGACACTGCTCCTTCAACTTTCCATTTGTTCCGATCCATGCAGTCGGCCTTTTCTGGAGAACGATTCAATTCTTATGAAGGTATCAAAAAATGGCTTGATGAATGGATCGCAAAAGAACCAGATTGTTTCGTTCGAGGAATCCGTTTATTACCGGAAAAGTGGGAGAAAATTGTCGCTTCCGAAGGAGCATATACTATACTTTGAAAAAATTCACTTATATACGATTTGTTTAAATAAACACATCTTTTTCATTTAAAAAAGGCGGAAATTTAACTTATTCCCATACCCAATATAATTTGACTTTTTTGTATGTAAATTGCTAAAAATTAAATAT
>NW_017278211.1:0-297 GCF_001594065.2 Cyphomyrmex costatus
TCCGCACAAAAATTTAGCATTGCTGGTATAGGGCGTTCGCTATCCATATATACATATCAGTGAAATAGAAGGATAAATATACATATATGTGTAAGGAAGGAAAAAGTGATTGATTCCGCTTCAGGATATAATCTTGTTACAGTTAAAAGAGTCAGTTTTGTCGGAATAAATAAATTAATCCTTATTTTATGAAATAAACTTGTTCAAAATTGCCGTTATGTATATAAGAATATTGTGCAATCCCTTACAGAAATTTCATGATAATCAGTGCAAACTAATACCTATTTCATACCTGTG
>NW_017278212.1:0-746 GCF_001594065.2 Cyphomyrmex costatus
ATTTTCGAAAAGATCGGAATAAAGAACTTGTAATCGTTCATTGACTCGATGAAATCTGGAGCTAGTGTACCTGAATTCAGAATATTATAAATTCAGTTGTCTTTTAGAAAATTGTAACGCGTACAGTACATACGCATGTTTAAATTTCATCATTAAATAATCAAAGACAAACTAACTGTTGACATATATACTAACCCAAGAACAGTTCCACAGATCAGAGTACTTAAATTAATTACATTATCTGTATTAGTTGGCAAAATCATCCAAAATGATTGTAATATTTTCAAAAAGGACCATGTATTCCAAAGAATAGAGTTTAAAAAAATCGTCATTATTGATTTAATAAACAAGATTGCAATCCATCCAATTATTATTCGAATTATCAAGTTACGCAGCATTCGGTATTCCTTTGGCACACCGAGCCCTTCCAATGAGTTGTCTACTATGGAGAGTTCACGTAAACATGCTTTCAATTCCTTTAAAAAATCATGTTGGCTGGTTATACGGCATACAATAGAGGTTTGGCAGTTAAGACAGGATTCCCCCTCCCCCGACAAAAAACAAAACAGCATTTATGCCAGAATTAAGTGCTACTTATGTACTAATTGTGTGCCTAATGACAATTATTGTGTTTGAACAGTTATGCAGACAATCACGATTAATCTAAGTGCTGATTTATCGTCAAGTTAGCACCTCCTTTATTAAATCATATACAAAATAAAAAAATTAGTACAGAAAAACTATGT
>NW_017278213.1:0-2253 GCF_001594065.2 Cyphomyrmex costatus
ACGTGCCTTTGACTCGAGCAGTTGTAATCATAACTCTGGCAACACTGCGATACACACATGAAGAATTAATATGTAGATATTTTTAAAATGCGTAAAAAGACCGAAAGATTTTTTTGGAAAGGGAAGCGAGTTACAGGAAAAGTGTATAAAAAACGATGTCAACAGCAAGAAATCGGGAAAAAGCTAAGACAGGTGTATGGCACGAAAAATGCCATAATTAAGTTGACTAACCTAAAAAAAGACGCTGTTGAGATTGAAGGTCGTCGAATAATACATCTGGAGACATTAGGAAAGGAATTAAACTGTAAAAAGTGTAATTCAGTACTCAGTTTACAAAATATTCTTCACGAAGAAAGACATGGTTTAGCGTCTATTTTTTTAATAAAATGTCATCAGTGTGAAGGCATCTCCAAAGTGTGCAGTGATAAGGAACATAAAGTTTATGAAAAACGCACACATTTCGATACTAACACAAAAGTAGTGATAGGTACGTATTATAATACCAATAAGTATAGACCAACATAGAAGCGCGGAGTCCGAATTAAACAGTGGGACGAATTAATATTTGCCGGTGAGATATGTTCTTAATGTATCTCATTTGCAAACATTCATTCGTATAAGTATTTAAAACAGGCTCCGTGCTTCTGTGTTCCATCTATATTCGTTGACAGTATAATTGTCTGTACTATTTTTATTTAATATAAAACACAATTCATTGAAAATGTTTATAAAACATTACATTACAGGTACATTAAATGCAGGTATGGGGAATACTCATTTGAATAAAGTATTATCTGCACTGAATATCCCAGAATTCAATTGGGACGTGTTCAAAGTCCATGAAAAAGAAGTTGGACGGGCTGTTGAAGAAATGGCTCGTGAAAGTTGCATAAATGCAACTGCTGCAGAGAGATAGATTACCATTGACAGAGTTCAAGAAATCATTGCATTGTTGTAAGTCCTCAAATACAAATGGACAATAATACTTAAGAGCAAAATGAGCAAAAACTATACTCGAAATGATATACGATAAGTGATCGTCTTTTTAGAAGTGAAAAATGATTTTCAGTGACATTCTACAAATTTACTTATATTGTGCATCAATTAATTAATGATTTTACTCGATTTTTAAAGCATATATTTTAATGCAATAATTCTTATGAACAACATTTGTCATATTTTTCTGTTTATATTAGGAATATTTGCTCTTTCATAATATTTATTAATTAAAACATTATATTGATATACACAATTACAATACAAACCTAATGCGTTATTTTATTACCAACAGACCTCCACATCTGAGCACCTCTTTCATTTTTCCTGACCTACCAAATCCTTGTGAAAATATGTTAATTAATATGGAGTAGAGAGCGCGTATTGCTGCATCGTTTGATACGGGTTGGTTTACTAGGAGCACAGGCAGATCGTACAACAGCTTCTCTGGAACTTCGTCACTTATTGGTTTCTTTTCGAAAAAAGTTCTTTCTTATACAGTGTTAAATAGGAAATGCAAAAAATGCGATTTAGGACATTGCAAAGAAGATCATGATTGTCGCTGCAATTTCACTGGCACTGCAAAAGCAATGGAACCTTATGCTGCGGTACAGCTTACAAAGAAAAATGATATTTTCACTTCGTGTAATGTTGAAGCTGGTATACTTATAGCAGATAACGATAGTAGTCCCATTCTTGCTGTGCGAAACGCCCATGATTTCGAAGTAGTAAAGCAGGCTGATAAAAACCACACAAGTAAAGGTGTAGTTAGTGCATTATATAAAATGCAAAAGAGCCATAAGGAACTCTCCACTATAGCTATTCAGTATCTGCAGAAATGCTTTAATTACTGTGTGTCAAGAAATATAGGTGACTGTCAAGGTATGGCTGATGCCATAAGAAATATTCCTCGACATGCATTCAATGATCACACAAATTGTGGCCCATGGTGTTCATATAATCAAAATCCGGAGCAGTACCGACATAAGGTTATTGGTGATGGGTTTTCTGATCTAAAATTATACGATAATTTAGAGAAACTGTTTAATAATTTAGCAGACAACGCAGAGAAATTTTCAGCCGGTGCTTCAAGTAATCCGAATGAAAGTTTCAATTCAATCGTAGTAAGTAAGGCTCCGAAATCAAGATTATACGGCATGTCTATATCTGGTGATATAAGAGTTGCTTGTGCTGTAAATAAGAAAAATGAAGGCGAAAATTATATTTCAAATTTAGCAGCTAAAATGAATTTGTCGC
>NW_017278214.1:0-1120 GCF_001594065.2 Cyphomyrmex costatus
GTTGGAAACTGTTGGATGTTACTGAAGAAGAGAAGGGAGAGAGAATTCCGACGTTACTTTTATATATACATATTACCATGAAAATTGACTCATATATTATCGAAGGTGCCAGTTCAAAGTAAGCATAAGGATAGTACCTCTTGGGTTTTTAAAGATAGAATTTAACTTGGCGTACAAATGATACGTGTCATTAGATTTAAGAAAATAATAAGGTAAAAAAAACAACAGTTCCCTTCTCTTCTTCTTCAGTAATACCCAACAATTCCGAACTTACGTCTGATTTGACTAAGTCTAACTGGAACCTGTACTTGGGTACCTCATTATGTATGCCAAGGTTTTTTATATACATATTAATTTCCATTTCATTATCTTTCAGTAATAAAATGTATTACGTTAAAATAGACAATTTGGTATAAGAACTCTATTAAAATTAATACTGATCTTTTGTGATTCGTTTTTGAAATATAAAAAACTGTTATTTTGATCTCTCACCTAGAACACTATATTTAATTCAAGATTGTGGAGCACATAAGAATTTTTTTGAAAATAATACTCATTTTTTGAGTTTCATTTTTGAAAAAAGCTGTTATTTCGATCTCTAGGACACTATATTTGATTCAAGATAAAGCACATGTGTGTGAGTTATAGTTTTCAATCACATGTATCTAAAGTATACATTTTCAAAATATTATTCTAATTCATAATTAATATTGTGAAGAACGATTGTTCTGTTAATCAATTTCGTAATAACATTATACCAAAACACTTATTACGTTTATTAGTGTATTTATTCCAATGTCAAAATATTACATACGTATAATCAAATATGCCAATAAACATAATAAATTTTTTTGGTATAATCAGAACAATCCTTATCACGATAATAATTATTAAAATAATAATTTGTAAACGTATACTTATGAAGATATACGTGATTGAAAACTGGTTAACTTACACTCCAAAATCTCGAATCAAATATAGTGTTCTAGGTAAGAGATATCAAACTATAATAGTTTTTTGTATTATTATTGAAAGATAATGAAATGGAAATGATTAAATATATAAAAAATACTATTATACATATTACCATGAAAAATGACTCATATATTATTGAAGGTGC
>NW_017278215.1:0-1263 GCF_001594065.2 Cyphomyrmex costatus
CTGTTGTTGGAGAACGTAAAGTAGCCGATCTCGTCGATAGGTGTCAGCAATTTTTCGAGGTAGTGATACTTTGGCTGTCGCAACGATTTCGAGTAGACGTACACGTTCTCGAAATGTACGCCGTTCGGGCTCTCGAGCAGGCTTATCAGCACGTTGGTCTTGCCGCAGTTCGACGGGCCGCAGACGATCGCGCGTAAGGTACTCGGCAGCATGTTTCCATGCCTGCGCGTTTCCCTCTCCGTCTGCACTTTGGCGTCGAGATTCGACACCTCGATAGCGCGCGACTGACGCACGAACCGCATACTCGCGACTGAAAAACCCGCACCGCGAGCGGGCCTATTTATAGAGACGCGCGGAGCGAAATCGCTCAGTGATCGAGATGTTCGTCGTCGCGTCGGACCGTCTGCACAGCTTGACCTCCGCCGAGCTGGAATACGTACCGAAGGTTATTCTGCTGCGAGAGTGCGAGCAGTACATAGATCTTCTGTGGGACAGACTGCCCGAGCACATACGAGCCGATTCGGAGGTTCAGCGGTACCGCCGGTGCCTGAGGCACTACAACCTGCCGAGTCAGGAGACGCACGTCGACGGCCCAGCGCCGTTGATAAAGAATTGCGGCGAATGTCAGCGAGAAACCTGCTGAATCGGGCGATAAACGCGCTTCCCTTCGAGTTACATATCCCCGGCTACCAGTTTTGCGGCCCCGGCACTCGACTGAGGAAACGATTGGCCAGAGGCGACGCGGGAGTGAATCCGCTGGACGCGGCGTGCAGCGAGCACGACATCGCGTACTCTCGGAGCAACGATCTCGCCGACAGGCACGCGGCGGACGAGGTGCTCGCCGCGGAGGCGCGAAAACGCGTCACCGCGAGAGACTCGGCTCTGGGCGAGAGAGGCGCGGCTGCGGCTATCTGGGCGGCGATGAAAGCCAAGACCAAGATCGGCATGGGCGTGAAGAAGAGGAAGAGGGAAAAACAACCTACCAAACGTACCGCGAGGAAACGGATTCTTCCGACCGCGAAACGAGGCGGCATGTTGCCGATTCTGCCACTGTTGGACGCCCTCGGGTCCCTGATCGGGGGAGCGGCCGGCGTAGCTAAAGCGGTGAACGACAGCAAAGCCGCTCGACGTCAGCTCGAGGAGCTGCAACATCACGATCGCGCGATGGAACAGGGCCGCGGACTGTATCTCGCCCCGTATAGACACGGACGCGGGCTGTATCTCGCCCCGTACAAACGCGGACACGGACAGAAAGGAGAAATA
>NW_017278216.1:0-573 GCF_001594065.2 Cyphomyrmex costatus
TTGATAACGCCTAAGAAAATGCATGAAAGCAATTTATGAGACATAAACTAAATAAATCTATCCTATTTATAATTTATGTTAACTAATATCAACGTGGTGGTGTCGAGTGGCTCACCGCTCGGTGCGATTGACTCGCGATATGTAGACCCGAGTTCAATCCCACGTGCGCCCAAACGCGATTTTTCGCGTTTAATGAGCCAAAAAATGGCTCCACCTGGTGATCAAAAGATCTATGATCATCAGCGCCGTTCGGATTCGGCGTTAAACTGTAGGTCCTATACATCAGTATACATATTAGTTATAGATATTTGTCTCTAATATCTGACTGAGGTAGGATTCTGTGGATCAATCACCCACAAATCCGAAAAACAATCTGATTCGAGAAACGAATATAGGCCTCGGACAAAAGAGGAAGAGGCCTATAGACGTCCTATGCTCTACATAAGGAGATAAAAGGAGTCGTATCGTATAATAATATCAACGTGCCGAAAGAATTCGTTACGGCAACGATGAAATTACATGCAATACGTGGACTACGTCTGTAAAAGACAAAAAACCTTTCTGTATTTTAAT
>NW_017278217.1:0-739 GCF_001594065.2 Cyphomyrmex costatus
TTTAGGGGCTTCCTTCTTTTCGTCCTTCTCCGAAGCTCCAGCCCTAATTCGAACCAGACGAAGTACCGGCTCGATTTTGTTCTCGATCCCTATCAACGGGTTCTGGGACGTCGCAGGCGCATTTTGACTTGTGTCTTTCGCCGGCGCCCCTGCGGAGCAGGCGCCGGGTCGCCCATAGCACGATTCATGAGAATCAAACGACGAAGGGGGTACTGGGACTATATCCCCCTCAACGCCGGTGTCTCCCATTCGAAAGGGGACACTTTTTTCCATTTTTTTTCATCATTATCCACATAGAAAAATTGGTGGACTATTTTTACGAGCGGTCCACCAGCGCCGGGTTATGTTTTCCTACGTTGTTGTTCCATCCAGGGACTGGTCTTCGTCCAGGACAGTGGTTCCAGATTATTCCTAAATGGAGGACGGGGGGATGGACCCGCATAGCGGGGGTGATACCTGTCCTCAACTTCTTCCCTACTTCTACTTATACCAATCCTCTTTATTGGGAGTTGGGGAGATGGACCCGCATAGCAGGGGTCATCCCCATCCTTCATCTTTTCGATCATATTCGTCTAATAAACCTGACTCCGTGTTTCAGGTTATGAGCGACGACGGTAGATCGAAGCAGCCCACCCCACAGTTCCAGTCTTTGAGTACTTATGTCCGTAGCGTAAGTCGGTAAGTCCTAAACTATCCATGTGTCCAGTCCGCAGTCCGTCCTCATGTCCTCCGCCCCGTG
>NW_017278218.1:0-290 GCF_001594065.2 Cyphomyrmex costatus
TAAGATATTTTTGTATTTAAATTGCGTACCGTTAACAGCGTTTGACTTCTTGTAGTCATTAAGAGTATTCTTATCCAGTAATTTTTTGTATTCAAAGGTCAAGTAATAATAGAAAAAAATATTTTAAAATTTTTACCTTATAACGATAGAAACTGATAAATATTGTTGAAAGGGTCACCAATTCACGTAAATTGATTATGATAATGACTAATTTTGAAGCAAACTGTCAGAAATAGATGGTTTTTGTAATATGATAGTACATATAAGAGCCCCATAAAGCCAAAGCATAT
>NW_017278219.1:0-583 GCF_001594065.2 Cyphomyrmex costatus
CGTTTTTGGCAGATACCGTTGGCACGCAGCTAAAAATATTACAAATATGATTGAAAAATTGTCAGAGCATAAAAAATACTAAAAACATTGTTTCCCTCTTTCCGCTAGGTTGTATAACTTGATAAAAGCGTTCCGTAACCTTAAAAAAAATCCGTTTTTGGCATATGCTGAGGTGTGCAGCAAAAATGTCACATATCTGACTTCAGCATTATATGGGGCGTAAAAAAATACGAAAAAAAATGTTATTTTGAGTCATCCACATGTAATATAATCCAATAAAAAACACAAAAAACGCAAAAATAAACAGTTTTTAGCTAAAATTCGGGTGTGCCACCATTTTTTTTTGAAAATAAGTAGTGGCATCGTGAAGACCGGAAAAAAATATGTAAAAAAAAACATATTTCAAATCTAGTACCTTCGAAAACAGGATATAAAAACACTGATTGAACAGGATATAAAAACACAGATTGAAAAGTTCAATAATTTTTTTCGGACCCAATTTTGAGGTTATGTGTCTTGTAAAAAATTGTTGTTATTTGTAGGTAAAAACCCCACCTCTATGATTTTTTACAAGACTCTCTGA